>NC_065510.1:35717204-35757862 GCF_006386435.1 Epinephelus moara | reverse complement strand
AACAAAGACGGTTCCATAATTCATATTAAATTCAAAAGATAACGAAAAAACAGCTACAAGTGAGAGGGAATAGTGATAAAGTGGTCAAACTTGGTCAAATCCACAGCCTCAACCCATCCGACACTGTTGGACTGACTCACCAGCAGACATCACTACATGAGGGTATACAGTATTCAGTACTTTGCCAGACAAAGTCTAATTAATACCAGCGTTAATAGCCACACGCAGTTAAGTGAAAAAACTAAGTTTGCCATGTGGCTAATTGCAATCAGGGGCAAATCAGGGGCAAACTGCCCTCAGCTGCCAAACTTTGTGGGCGTGTTTGCGCTGGTATATCAATAGCGCAATATCCTTTGTGAATAGGACGTTAAGACGGAGCAAACTGCGGGTTTAAGTGAAGTGCAATTCAAGGTGCTTTCAGTGGCCGCAGTTCATTCTTTGTGAATTCGGCCCTCAGAGCTTTCATGCATTTCCAAAAGTGGACCTTCTCTCAGCTGACCTACTGATGAAGATTTTAAGCAGGGTCGAGACATCGCTTTCATCCATAAGGTCACTGTGAGCGTTCATAATGGCCAAATGTGTTAGTCTCTCCTGCGTCATGGTGTTGCGCAGCCAGGTTTTCAGCCTGCGCAAGGCTGAGAAAGAGTGCTCGGATGCCGCGACAGATATGGGCAGGGCCAGTGCAGAGTTTAATGAGCTTAATGAGCTTCTCCACCTCCGACAGCATGGAGCGGGTTTGGGGCTGCAAGGTTTGCAGGATGGACACAACATCCTGGATGCCAAGGCTACTGTATGTAGTCAGGCAGGTTAGACATATGCATTAATGATATGAAAGAGATAAATATAAGTCAGACAAATTGAGTTTATATTCAGATTCTTTATTTTTTTTAAAGCGTCATGCATTGGGTAGGGAGGCTGGGGTGCGGGGGGTGCGGATGGGAGGGGGTGCGGCCGCAACCCCCGCACCCCTAGTTCCGACGTCTATGGCGCCAACTAGGTCAACAGACGCTAACCGACAGCCCAACACTGAGGATCCTCAGAAAAATAGAAGTATGAGTGTATGTGTGTACATGTGTGTGTATTTGCTACATCGTAAGGACCAAAACAAGTTTTTAACCAACAGAGTGAGGACATTTTTTTGGCTAGTCCTTGTTTGAGGGTTGCATCTTGGTTTTAAGGTTCAGGTTACAATTAAGTTTAGGTTATGGGAAGGACTAGGGATTAGTTGTGATGGTTAAGGATAGGGTTGAGGGTCCTCACAATGATAGAAGTACAAGAATAAGTGTGTGTTTGTATGTGTATAGTCTAAAGTTCAGTGTGAGTGCTGCAGACCTCTTGTTTTGTCTTGAGCATTGATTCCTCCAGATTTCTGGATGTGCTGTCATTATTAAGAAGCCATGAAAGAAAATAAAGTGAAGCAAAGGCTGCAGGTCTTACTTACCACGGCTGACTGTGATAGGCTAAAAGCATACCAAAACAGATTTCACTTTGCTTTAATGGGAAGGTATGGAGCTGGAGCCAAGAGTTAATTAGCTTAGCATAAAGATGGGATTCAGGGGGAAACAATTAGTGTAGCTCTCTCCAAAGCTCCAAAATACACCTACCAGCATCTGTTATGCTCACAAAGTAACCATGGCATTTTGTTTGTTTAATCCATGCACAAGCTCAAATGTAAAAATGACAAACTGTGGATTTACAGGGAGTTATGCACTGGAACTGTTTCTCCCTAGGCGCTGTTCCTGGGAACAATTCTTTTGAGCGCTGACATCTCTGTGATAGATTATAACATTTCTCAACACCAGAAATTGACTAAACTGTTCAGACCTGAGCTTTCTCTGGAAAAGAATGTGTTGTTGTTTGACAAGTTGGCATTGCACGTTTTGTCTTCTGTGCAGGAGTTTTCTTGGCCAGCATCTAATGGCCCTTGGTCAATGATTCACTTGTGTTGATAGTAATTTAAAATGCTTTAAAGTGTGGGAAGTAGCTGGGTCTCTTTGGTTCTGGCCTTCCAGTCCGCTGTATCTGCCTCGAGTCCAGAGGTTGTTGGTGAATCACAAGGGATTTAGGCCTTTGACTGTGCAGTATTACTCCCAGAAAGACCTTTCAGCCACTCACACACTCACTCACCAGGTTAACATAAGCCTAATGCATCGCTTAAACCAAACAGGTGTAAGCACTAATGCAAACTAGCATTTCTCAGTGAGACACAGTGGGGAGGGGATTGAAAATTGCGGTCATGAAAAATGTATGAGCTTCTAGAAGTCTAAATGAGTCATCTCAAACAGAAAGATCCTCCCTGCATTAAATTCCACATGCATTATATGCTGCCAGACACTCATCACTGGCAGAACTCCACTAGTCAGCAGCACTGGAGCTCCATTAGCAGGCAGACAAATCATAAACAACAACAGCAGCAATATCCAAAACAACCATAGAAATAACAAACAAAGCAAAAACAAATACCGGCTCCCAGGAGCGGAGATGAGTTAGAGAAACACACCGGTGGGTTTGTATGTTTTAGCTAATTTACTACAAATGATGTACTTTACATTACAGCTAATTATGTTCCAAAGCATATCATTAAATCGATAAACACATTTCAACCCTCTCCCCGGCAGCCACCGGTTCATTTTAGTTCATGCTGAGTATGATATGAAAATGAACTTGCAGAGACAAGCAGGTTGTGATAGGCAATCTGTCACAGTTTGTTTTGTTTTTTTTACACAGTATTCATTTATAAAAGTTACTTTTCTTGTGCTTGATAATGGAGTTCAGAGAAAGAACTGAATAAAGCAGTATTGAATTCTCAATATTTGTTATTGGAAAATTAAACACAAATGACAAAGAATAAACATGAAGATGGTAAAACATGTTAATTTTGTAATGTGTCATCATTAAAAAGCCTACAAGCATCTCTTTAAATTAAATTAAATAACTTTATTATTTGTCAATCTGCACAATTTTTCAGGGCACTCAGAGTAGAGGTGTATCTTTTCTGCAGGAACTTGGTATAGGCCTATGTTTAAACCCCTGACAAGTTCAACTATTTAACTTTTTTATTACTCTCAAGTTGTTGTTATTGACTTGTTGCCTTTCTTTCCTTCTTTCTTTCTTCTCAAAATGAAACAAACACAATAGTCTTCATGAACCAATAAGCTAAATGTAGCCTATGGTAACCACACTAAGCCACTGAAATGAAGACTTGGAAGACCAACCTAGTCTCACTCTGAAGTCATCAAAAACTGGGGCTTGGGTCAGTGACTTCCGGCATCAGACACAGACAAAAGAAAGCAGTCCTTTGACGTCGGCATGATACACCACCAGTCGCTGTTATTGTTTAATGGCACCAGGCGGTGTCAAGGAGAAACGCAGCAGGACAACAGCGAAAGTTGAGGCAGCGGAAGTCCTAGTAGTTGCAGGTGGGTGGGGTGATGGATGGGTCCAACAACTACCGACTTTCACCTGGGAGGCTGGTGTTGGCTTCCTGTAAGATTGTAAAGCCAAACCCTTTTCTTTTTTCCTAAGCTCAACCCCATGCATGTGTTAGCGAAATGTAATCATGTGAGTTTGTTGTTGAAGGAAAAAAACGTCAATTCACAGTGTTGTACTGACGTAGTGTGTTTATTTTGAAAGAGACTGTATGCAGACTTTACATTTCCTGTGAAAACAGAAGTGTATTTTGAAAACAGACACTACATGAAACAGGCTGAGGTTGACACGGCATCCCAGAACATCGACAACCATAAATTATTGTCAGATACATGTATCTGTTCAGGGATCAAATTATTTTCATTGCTGTTCAAGTGGTCTGTGAGTAACAGGTTTCATGTCGATACAAAAATGTGTCAACCAACCCCACTCTCCCCTACATTTTAATATATAAACCTACATACACATCCACTCGCAATTTGAAGCACATGAACAGGCACGTGCAGTGATATGGATGATGGTCTCTGCGTCGCCCATATCTGTCTATCATAGAGTCCTAATGGGCCATATAAAAGCCTTTGGATCCATAAAATGAAAAGCAGACCATTAACCCCTCCCTATGCATGAGATCCACTAAAACAATAGAAACAAGAGCTCACATCAGCTCTCCTCAGAGCACCCCCTCAATGTAATCTGACTCCTAAATGGACGGACACACACACACACACACACACACACACACACACACACACACACACACACACACACACACACACACTTTAGTTTAAAATGTATTTCCTTGATCCTCATTATCTTGCACGAGTGATGGAAGGGATCAATAGGGGTCATCGATCAGCCTCTGCTGATGCATAGACACTGGAAAGTTAGCATTAATAAAAACATACTGTGTGTGCACACACACACACACACACACACACACAACTGTAACTATATTACTGTAAGAACAGTGTTTCAGGCTCAACTAACACGCTGATCAATAAGCTTATAGATTGTGTCTGCTAAAGCTGTAACTTGAGAAATACAGTACAGCAGTGGTCACTTTTAGAAGTGTAGATTTGCTTGTATTGTACAGTATACTGTACTATGTCATGGGGAAGGTTTTCTTAGGGACTGTTTGTTGTTTATGAGGGGGGAGGGGTGGTGCTAAAAGGGGGAGGCATGTCAAATAAATTATTTAGGACATGGAAGGGACTTGTGTTTTTTTTTTTTTTAATTATTATTTTGGTTTAGGGGAGGGGTTGAGGTTAGGTTGGGGTTAAAACGGGTTTGGGTTAGGGGGCCTTCCAAACCTGAAGGCATGTTTTCTTTAAAAATCACCAAAATGACACCATTTATCATAGCCAGAAACTGTGAAACCAAAAATCATAGTTGGATTTTCACATTTTCGACAGTCCTTAGACACATTATATGCAACAAACGCTTCAGTCAGAAAAAAAAATATAACCAAACCTGAGCTTAAAAAAGTGATATTCCTTCAAAATCACTTTATTCTATGTATAACTTTAAATTTGGCTAAAAATAAAAAAATAAACACATTTATGGTTGAGGCAGGGTCAGGCATTTTCCCCAACTCAGCCAGGGAGGCTGAAGCCTTAGAGCTTCACAGAGGGTCAAAAAACAACAACATAAAAAAAAAAAAAAAAAGTCACACCCCAGCCACCCTCCTTTTCTGATAAGTAAAGATATTTAAACTTTTATCCTCAAAAATGAACAGGTAGATCTGAGGATTTTTTTTTTATAATTATCTTTGGAATTTCAGTATCATGGAATAATGATGCAAAAGAATCAGAAGTAAAAAGAAATTCCTTCTTCTGTTTTTTACAGTCATTATCTCTGTATTAATGTTCTGTTACTTCTATTTTTTTGATTTTGTGTTAAAGATACCTAGCTGTTGCCTTAAGAAAGAAATGCCTTATTCTTTGTTCCACCAGCAGAGAGTGCCAGAGGAGCAGAACACAACCACAGAAATGTTCAAACGGCATCATTATGGAGCTGAATGTAGCGGTCGGGCTGTATGCACCAGGGTAGAGCATTTTAGACAGCATTACAGTGTGTGTGTGAGATTCAGCAGATCTGACCCATTCATGATCACCAAAGAGATGTTGCTGAAGTTATTGTTGTTGTTGTTGTTGTTGTTGTTGTTGTTGTTGTCTGAGCCTGTGAAAACACATCAGGCAAAATGTGTGAATAGAGGTGTGAGATAGTGCCCCTGTCCCTGGTGCTGAAATTTCAAACTCCTAACATTAGCTGCATTGACAGAGGGAGACCTTGACAACCGTCTGCTGGTTGGTGGACACACACACACACACACACACACACGCACGCACAAGCTGTCAAATCATATTCCATCAGACACCAGTACCGACGGTGCAGTGCAGTTGAGATTCAGACTGACCCATTTTCCCCTCACGCAGGGGGAAGCCTGTAAGTTGTAGGTGACTGGGAGCCACTGCTCTGCGCTCACTGCTCACTGATCCCCCTCTGGACCGAGTGGTGTGTCCCGTCTTCTCTGCTTACTCACAGGACAGCCTGTACCCAAGTTCACCCTGTCTCTCTTCCTCCCCACTCTTTTTTGTCTTCTGTGCAGATACTCCTCATTATTGTTTTAATTTATGTAATCAACTTTGTTTTAATTTTATGTCCTCTCTATGTCCCAGAGTATCTCACTTTGTCTTGTACTGTCTTCTTTGTTGTGCATAGTACAAATAATTTTTTTGCACAAACGTTAAAATAACACAAGAAATCCAGCTAATTGTTTGACATAATTTATGATGACATAGAGCTGGGCAATATGAAAAAAAAAATCACATATCTTGATATTTTTGCCTAGATACCTCAATATGGATATTGCATTAATATTGTAGGGTTGACTATTGGTGCTCTCACAAAATATTTACACATTGAGATTTTTTATATATAATCATCAGTAATGTGATTATAATGAATAAGTGGGTAAAAGCTCAGAAAATTCAGAACATTACATCACTTTACTGTAAAGCAGCCTTTAAAACTAGGAAAAGACTACATTATTAAGATATCCAAAATCTAAGACAATATCAAGTCTCATATCACGATATTGATATAATATTGAGATATTGATCAGCCCAAGTTAAAAGATTATAAGAGTCATATAATATGCACATCGTTGCCTGATATATAACATGAAATAACCACGTTGGAAATATCAAGTTATGTCAAGCACTGAAAGGCTCGGACATAAAGACATGACATGGACATTTAGGATACGGGGATATTCAAAATTTAAGACATCATCTAGACTCATATGACGATATTGATATAATATTGATATATTGCCCAGCCCTGTACCTGTATCGTTTCCATTGATTTGACTTGTTGGTTGAACCTTTGCAAATACCCAAAAATTGGATCTTATTTCTGCCAGTTAGTCAGTCAAAAATGTACGTAAACCTCTTAGACCCCGTGTCCTCGTATGAGGACATTACATTTTGGGTTTACTTGACCTTATACTTAATTCTACTTAGCTTAATCCTATTGTCCCGTTCATGGACACTTTTTGTGCCATCTAGTGGTAGTAAGAATCTATGTAAAAACAAGATGTCAGCCATCTCTGCCAGGTCAGTCTCCAGCTGATCCCATCACAAAAGTGGACAAGGTCCAAAACCTGATCACATTTTGTGGTTGAAACTTGTTTATTTGTGATTAACAGTGTTTGTAGTTTGATATGGCAACACATTTGACCAATTTTAGCAACAGTAACAAACTAAGACACTGTTAATTTGGAAGTTCTCGTATAAAGACTCTGGGACTTTATGATTGTCACATTTAAGGACACTGGGGCTTAATTATTGTTGACAGTGTTCTGTTTTTTATACTTATCAGGTCCTACTGATCCCAAATAGCTAGGAGAAAATAAAAACGCATACTAAACAAAAGTTTGGGTCTCAGGAGGTTAAGCTCATTTATTTCAGTGTCCCTAGGTCAGATCCATGGGGTGTACCTTTCCTTATGCTACCACCTGAGGAGCACCAACATTGGAAAGTTCTTCACAACTTTAATATGACTTTAATATTCACCTCATTTCCCCTATTGTATCCTTTTCTCCCCCTCTAATCCATCCCATCCTCCCTCCTCACCCAATAACCTTTCCTTCTCCTCATTTGTCCCCCTTTCCCTCAGGACAGAGTGCATTTTTTGCTGCAGCAGCAAGGGTGGCTGTCAGCTGGCTGTTGGCATGCAGCCCTCCTAAACCCTTTACACAATAAACACTTTCCTCACATACACAGTAACACTCACGTGCATGCACGTGCGCATGCACCCACACACACACACACACACACACACACACACGCTTTGTGGCCACATCTGTTCACATGGAGTAGGGTTTTCATGAACATGTGTGTGTGTTGGGACATGTGGTGAGTAAGCCGATGGGTCTCATCATTCAGCAACCCTTTTCAGTCATTGCCTCTCATATTTGTGAATGGTTCAGTTGGCATGTATGGATGTGTGGACCTCTGAGCATTTTTTTTTTTTTGGGAGAATGTCAAAATCCAGCTGTTCGCTGGCTTGGTATTGGGGGACAAAAGCGGATTTTCCTCCTGATCTTTCTGCGAAGAAGAGTGAAGACTGAAGCAAAGAAAATAGGATAATTGAAGAGGAGGGGAGTAATACCCATCTGTCATTTATTTCCAGTGTCACCTTGAAGATGGGATCTTTTTTGGAGCATTTATAGGATTTAATTTGAGGTGTTCAGATGAAATTTACTTTGACGGTGGATTTCTTTTAATTATTTGGAAAATTGACCAAAACGTGTTGCTTTTCTTCATGTAACGTAGCACAGTGTTTACACAGCATGATTGAGGCTTAATAACTTTTTAAAATTCAGACAGTAAAACACAGTTTTTTAGCATTTCCAAAGGTTATGTGGTTATGTGGTCTTTACTGTTTGTGAAGGACGTATGAAAGTTAAAGTGTAACCTAGTAAAACCACTTTTTGAGACAAAAGAAGGTAGGAAGGTGAAGTCATGGCCCATGCTGCGGCTCACCTGAAGAAAGCTCGTGAGCTTGAGGCAAATCCAGAGTACAGAGCTCTACAGAAAGCCAGGGAGAGGAGGAGACGTCACCGAGAGAGAGCTGAACGAAAGCGGCAGGTAAAACGCATATAATCTCCTGACACAATTATGTTAACAACTTTGTGTCATGTATTGTGCATCTCATATTTTCATCAGCACATACTCTTTCAGACTTTAGAGTGTTGTATAAACGTTGGTGTTGGGCCATTGTGTGTGAGAGTGGGCTGTGGGGGTTGGAATGTGGATGTGGTTGACTGTGCAGTGTGCTGCTGCTGCTGTCCAGCTGTCCTCTCAGATGATTTATCCTGTAGTGGGAGATGGATAATGGTGGAGTAGATGACAGATGTGACAAAGGCTCACATGTTGAGACCTTGTAGCAACATTCTGGTAATGTTTGAGATAAAAGAATATGTTGGGTAGATTACCAGATTTATTTACCACCAAGTAAAGAACTAGATTTTTTCTAAAAAAAATATATTATCACTGACAAATACATCATCACTATTTGAAGCAGACTTGTTGCTAATTAACCTATAGTTTGGTTACAGCAGGTCTACACAGGAAGTGTTTGCTGGGTTTTTCAACATGCCTCTGCTTTAAACAGTTTTTACTAGTGGTCTACTGATATGTGTTATAATTATATTAGGTCAATAATAAATGAGCCACAAAGGTGCTGAACTTAAATGAACATTTCTTTAACACTGTTAAATTCTACACTGTCTCAGCTTACGCAGTGATAACACTGCAACATTCATTAATGCAATACGTGAACTATACATGATAAGGGCACATTATTTCAACATTAAATGTCAAATTTATTTTTTAATAACTATATTTTTAAGTGAGGCAGGTTGGGCTGCCCCCATAATACAGTGTCAGAGCACAATGAGATGTGTCTGCAGACCTTTTTTTGTTTTTATCAGTCTACCACCATTTTTACTCATCTGTTTTCCTCAAAAGTAAAAGAACAGCAACACCATAAATTTGGTGAAGTAATGTCTTTGTAAATGTTCATTATTTGTTGATAAATCAATTTTTTGATTGACAGAAAATTAATTAAAACAGATGAGAGGATTGCTTGGTCTTACTGTATGCAACAGTGAACTGATTTATTTGGGGTTTTGAGCATTGTTTGGATAAACCAAAAAATATGGTGACTTTGAAGGGTAGCTAAGCTCATTTTCAAAATTCGTACTCATCATTCTTATGGTCTCAGACGGTCATAAAATCGGAGTAAACATGAATAACTTTCTCTCAAATCCAAAAGCTAGACTGAGAGCTTGTTTAGACCAGGTATTAACATGTGTTTTAGTGATCCGAACAGAAGTGGACAGCCAAGATACATCGTTGTTCACATCTGTGTCTGCACGGTGCACAATTATTCCAGCAACACTTTTGCTAGCTGCTTTGTAGCATGCTTGCTAGCTACAGTAGTGGTTGTGTTAGTACAGCTGGAGGTGTGGCTGTTAGCAGAATTCAACACGTCTCCTTCCATTGGGCAAAATGATAGATGGTCACATAACACTTTGTCCAACTCAGCATAAAATGGGTAAGTTATAGAGCATGAGTGTGCTGTCACCCAAACAACCACCACATCCTGCACTGATGATGTAGTCCTTGTCAGGGGCACATCGGGATGCATTAGCATTTACACTATAAAAGATATGTGGTCAAATGTGTCCCAGACCACCTTAACAAGTGGTTTGAGTGATGCGATCACAATGCGTCTTGGTGGTTATTCAGACTTATATTTTGCACTGTCCACTTCTGATCAGATCCCCCAAAAGGCATGTTAATACCAGATATAAGCAGGGCCTGCAATGTGTCTGCAGACATTTTTGTTATCGGCCTTATGAGCACAGACATCAGCCTGATTAAACTGTCTGCCACTTAACTTTTCGTGTCTATTTTCATCTGTTTCATGTATCTAACTAGAGTGATTCTGTGTTGGGCTCCAGTGACTTGTGCTCAATACTTTGCCTTAAACCTTCAGTGCTGATTCAGAATGCTGGTGTAGCTGTTGAACAAAGCAACATTTGAGCTGGTCTAGTTAACAGTTTTAATTTATGCCCGCCAATCAGATCTACAACTAACAGTTAGTTAGTAATAGTGGTTAGAGATGTAATGACCTTCAAATAGATCCAGTGGTCTAATCTTCACAGAAACATACTGCCACGCACTTTATTGGGATCCTTTGTTTGGCAACACTTCTCCCCATCAAGTTATTATTGTGTGTTATAATACAGGCCATGACAGTGATTAAAAAAATAACCATAAGTGGCCTTATAAAATAACATAAATGCAGCTGTGCCTGCTAATGAGATATTTATGATACTGAGTAGAGTTTTGGTGTTCCTCCAATGGAAGCACAGACTTGGACACAGTACAGTCAGTGTATAATCCAGTATCCTCTGTTACATGACCAACTGCAGGTCAAATCCTGTGCAGATACAGAGATTACAGCTGGTTCTCAATCAATCCAATCTCTGTTGAGTGTGTTTGCTTGGCAGAGAGACAACATGAAGTGACTGGAAAAAAAGCATACGTCAACACAGGCAGACAATTACAAACATACGTGTTTGCAGGTCTGTTATAATGTGCATTTGTGATCTGAAAAGGTATGTAACTGTGTTATCCAAAGTATGAACTAGCATCTGGAATATTCTGCAATGGTGGCTGTAAAAGCATGTGCTGAGATGAAACTCTATGCACACGGGTAAAAGGTGTCAAGTTTTCTGAGGCATGTCTTACATACATACATATCAGACGTTTTATACATTCTCCTATGAACAATGTTTTCAAAGGTTTGCATAAGGTGATCTGAGTACTGTCTTCAGGCTCAACATTTGTCACTACATTATGACCCTTTGACGTTCCTGGAGAGCGCAACAAGCCATGCGGTCTCCAGCCAGACTCAAACCCAGCTGTCATGAACCCCACCCGGGGTACACACAGCAAGGGGTTGTGGTCTTCATTGAGGAGTGGGTCTGGGAGGGTAAAAATAGCCAAGGCGGGAGAGACAGTGAGGGTTAAAGGAGAGCTAGAGGAGTAGTAGGCAGGACTGGGCCTTGGCAGCTCACACAGTAAGACAGAGGCAGAGGTATCTAAGGCGGAAGAGAGTTTGCTGGGCAAGAGATAAAAGGGCACCATGAGGGGAAGGATGGTGGTAATAGTAAAGTAAGTGAAGACGTGGACAGATTTAATGGAATGTAAGACTGATTGATGCAGCTAAGTGTCAGGAAAGTGGGCCAGTGAGGCTTTTACCTAAGGACGCAAAGTGAAAAACTGCAGGGATTGGACCATAGAATACCATACAGTGAGTGAAGTGAAGGGAAGGAAGGCCACAGTTTTTTAGGTGTAGCTGGGAAGTTATTAACTGATTTTGTATGGTAACCATGGGCAATGCAGCAACATGTAAGGCCTGTGGATCAGATAAAGCTTTGAAGACCACTGGGAGTGACAACGATTTAAACCATCACTCTGACTACTACGGAGCCGCTGACTCTGGATCTGAAGTTGATGATTCACTGGTAAGAGGTGGAGAAAGAAGCATGGTTCATCAGCTTATGTCTTTTCTGTCATGTCGATGAAGTTTTCAAGAAAGCGTGTTGTGTTAATCTCTTTGCTGTGCTGCTGGCGATTGTGTCTGTGTGTGTGTGGTGACATCCCATGTGAGAGGTTTGACCTTTGATCCCAAACGGGTGTGTACTCATCACAGACGTGCGATGAGGAGTTTGATTGTGTTGCTGACCTCACACGTTAACACGCAGTGGTGTTTGATAGACCGATGACAGGTTACAACCTTGTCAGCACCCTCTGAAATTAACTCACCCCTTAGTTCTTTACAAAAGTAGTATGGCTTTCATTTAGCAGAACAGAAGCTTCATTAATCTGATGAAGTAATATCTTTGTAAATATTCATATTAGTCGATATATTGATTTGTTGAGTGACAGAAAATTAATTATTGTGTTTACTATTGTGACAGTCAACTGAGTTCTTTTGGTTTTTGAGGGGTTTTTTTAAAAAAACATAATACAGTGACATTAACTCTGGCTTTAAGAACTGTCTGTATGCACTTTTCGGACATTTTTATGGACTAAATTGATTAATCGAAAAAGAATCACCTGATTAACTGATAAAGAAAACAGTAGTTACTTGCAGCCCTACATATATCAACATAGTGGTACTTTTATTATTAGCTGATGTTGGCCTATCATAGATATATAGGCATTTATGTATGTAGATATACAAATATAAATTGTAAAGCATGAATATTTTTATTTTCTACATTTTCCAACCCTTATCCTTCTAAATACAACTTTAACATAACCTCCAGTGAAGTTAAACGTATGTCCGAGGAACTCAATATACATACACATAAATGCAGCACACTATTCAGGGTGTGTGTTTGTGTTTGTGTTTGTGTGTGTGTGTTGCAGCTGCTTGTGCAGCCTAGATGTCCGGTGGTTAAATTTAGAAGAGCCTACTCAGAGAAACTATTGATACAAGCAGGAAGTATTACTTCCATAAAACCATAAAACACTCTCTGAGCCCTTTGTACTAGCTTTTTATATCAAATTAATTGCAATCATGCACAGTAATAACAAGCTACTCCCATCTTTTTCTATGGATGTAAACAGAACTAAGACAAAAAACTGGATCACTTGAAATAACAAAATTAAAGGCCAGTTCATAAAAACTCTTCATAGTCTGCGCACCCTGGTAGCTCACCTGGTAGAGTGTGCACCCCATGTACTAAGGCTAAGGAGTCCTTAGCAGTGGCCTGAGACACCCTGAGCTTGTTGTCCTGCCCCTCACCTGACAGTCTTTAGCTGTACCATCTAAAAAAATGCAAAAAGCCCCAAAAAAGAAAACTTTTTTTGTGTGTGTGTGTGTGTGTGTGTGTGTGTGTGTGTGTGTGTGTGTGTGTGTGTGTGTGTGTGTGTGTGTGCTGGGTAAAAAAAATTGTTTATATGCACCATATTTTTTAACACATATTTATAATACAGTCTGACCCAAATACGTTCTGAACTAACTCTTAATGTTACCTTTATATAATTCCACCTCCACCAGAAATAGCGAAAGTCAGCCTGGAACTTAATGAAACCAAAAATTGAAAACATTCTTGTATTCCTGTTCCTAATATCATCCTCCTTTTTCTCTCCAGTCTGACAGCAACACCAGTTTCCTGCGGGCTGCCAGAGCGGGAAACATTGACAAAGTCCTGGACTTCCTGAAAAATGGAGTAGACATCAGCACCTGTAACCAGGTAAGGAAACTTTGATGACCTTTCTGTTTCAGCCGTCGCTTACGCCACTGTGTGATGCCCGCTGTGCAACACAACTCATCAGAAGACAATGCAGGGTCGAAAAGTCATGGAAGGATTAAGTCTTAAGCCCTTTGACTTAATGACAAACAGTCTTAGTTGTGCTTCTTTATTACTCATTCTGTTGTCATCAATCAATGTCTAGATCTTGTCAGCAAAATGAATATTTGTAGGAAAACAAGCTGTTTTATATTCAGATAAATCTAGTTTTTGTTTTATTTGATAAATACGTTTGTCATGTTCATTTAACAGCAGTTTCAACATAGACATACAATTTAACTCTAACTTAACTTTTTCTTAGTACATCTGGCCAGAATTGTTTTCTTAAATCTGCTGTTTATTGCCTCACCGAGCACATATGTAAGTAACAAACAACACATGCTAATGTCACAGAAGTAGGTCAAAGCTGTCAACTGCTCTGTTTGTCGAACCTGCTGAAACTAACCTTCACTCTGCTGTGTCACGGCGGCATCACACAACCAAGCTCGGTCAGCGCATTCTTTAACCTGCCATGCTGCCCTCACAGGATCATAACCACCCTCCCATCTACGATTACTCTCCTCCTCCACCCTCCACCACACCCATTCTCCCTTCCAATCTCAGCCGTATGTGACGGCCCCTCTGACAGCTGCCCCTACCCCCCATACCCACCCTCAACATCTTTCCACTGGGGAGGAGGGATTTAGGAGGGTGTAAAATACTTCCCCTTAGATCTCAGGACACCCGCCCCGTCCTGTCTGTGTCAGTGTGATTTACAGAAGTCACAAGGTAGCTTAAAAGAGTGTGACTGTGTGTGACTGATTGTGTGTGTTGTGTGCGGGCGTGCATTTCATCAGCACCTTGTATTTTGTACTGTCTCATTGCTGTTGGCCTTTTGTAATTCTCCAGCAGTGTAATAGCAGCTATTTATACACTGGGCTGTAATTGGTTGGCATACAGAAAAGTGGCAACTGCCCACCCATAACTCTGCTATTTGTTGTCACGGGCACCATGGCTTTTGTTTTGTGTACCAAGAGAGAAGCTTGACTCTTCAGGGCTGTGATTCCAAACTCTCTCTTGCAAACACACACACACAAACACACACCGCTCCCTCTTTGCAACAGGA
The DNA here is from genome assembly GCF_006386435.1 of Epinephelus moara. NCBI lineage: Eukaryota > Metazoa > Chordata > Actinopteri > Perciformes > Serranidae > Epinephelus > Epinephelus moara. Next base: position 35,742,926 of record NC_065510.1, on the reverse strand, counting down.
GAGCCCTGCCCTTCATAGTATCTGTCAGGGGTCAGATGATCACATTTGAGCCCTTGCAAGTGCCCAAAAATGCAAGTGACATTTTCATATATATATCCCAGTGATGCTCTCACTTTGCTTGTGTGTGTGTGTGTGTGTGTGTGTGTGTGCGTGCGTGCGTGCGTGTGTGTTTGGGTGTGACTGTTTATGAGAGAGAGTGGCCAATATACTGTAACACAGTAGATGTATTGAGAGTCACAAGAGATAAATTCCACTCAGCTCATATGACCTTACTCATAATGAGGTAACTGTAGCTCATTTTACTTGATTAATTGGTCACATGGATCGTGCACGCACACACACACACACACACACACACACACACACACACACACACGTACATTCAAGCACGTAGGTTTTGTTTCAACATACTGGGGCCACATATGAAACAGGAGTCTGGGGTTCCTCTTTCAGAAAATTTCAAAAACTTGATTTCCTGCATTCTGGTGGATTTTTATGCACCTACTTTGTGGATTTTCTCTATCAATATATGGTGTAAATTTCTTTAATTTTGTCAAAATAAAAAAATCGTCTGCTACTTTGATGTTTTTATTGGGAGGATAAATGCACAGTGTGACGTTCTCCCTTCAAAATTTGAAGACGCACAAATCCCTGAGTTTCATTGTCAATGGCTGCATTCAAATATACATCACATGAATGCAAATGAACATGAGCATGTACGCGTGTGAGTTTCTATCTATACATACACAAGCTTACGCACATACTTACACACATTCTTACAAGTCCAGTACTTGTATTCCTCCTCCAGGCTGTGGTTTTGACAGTATGTTTGATGCACTCATGTTATTGTGACCATCCTGAAAGTTGTAATTGACGTGTGTAGATGTGATGCCATCTGAAGCTTAATGATATTTCAAGGAAATGCCAATTTCCACATCTACCATGGTGAAAGGAGACCTAGGCAATGATTCAAAAGTATTACGTTACCTGTGATTAGCAGCAGAATTGCGCTCAAGGAAATGGGTGGATCAGATTCATGTCAGTGGAAAAGCACTCCACACAATTACAGATCCATTATCTATAATAGTAGTGTCAGCATCACAGTCAAGAGAGTCAGAGCTCTGTTGATAACAGCAACAACAGACGTGAAGCTATATAGATCAAAAATATATCAGTCGATTCAGTGACTATAAAATTGAGGAACTTCATTGTATCTACATACAAATTGAATTACTGTAACTTAGTCGTCTATTTACAAATATCAGCATATCAGCAGTATATCACAAATTCAGATGCTCCTCTTTTTAGTAATCTGGTACGGAGATGCTGTATTGAGGCAATATACTGTAGTACACAGCACCCTCCACCAGAGGTCAGTCCCTACTGGTGGAACAGGCAGCTGAGCTAAGAAAAATGGCGACTGCAAGTGGAGGGGACAACATTGCAGCAGTAGTAGAAAGAAAAAGGCCTCTGCCCTTGAGTATTGCCACATTTACGTTTATCTTGAGAGGCTGTCTTCCAACTGTAAAACTGTCTATTAGCCACAAGATTTTATTCAACACATCATCTCCTCTCAGCCCACTGATGTGTCGGTATCTGCAGTGGCAACAAGTGAAATCACATCCTCCAGCAACATGGGCGTTTATTTGATATTTATTCATTATTCTAAGGGCCACAAGTATTTAAGCCCAGCAAGACTTGTCTAAGTGGGTAATAGCATATAAGAAACAGAATTGTAGGCTAAACAATTGCCATGCTACATACATACGTACATGCATACATGCTAAAATGACTTAGCTCAGCTTATAAATATTTGTTTTGTGTTGCAGTGTTATAGCCACCATACATACAGTTATATTCTGTAGTGTTATGATTCGGGAATTGTATCCTAAAATTAACAATAAAAGATATAATGTCATCAGAAGTTTCTTGACTTAACTCAAACTGTACATCTGGAAGACAGAAGGAGAAGCTGGAACGTCACACAGGAATTTTAAGTGTTGCCCTTGGCGGTGTGTAGTAGTTGCTAACTAAAGAGTCAGATCCTAGAAAGCAGCAACAGGGTGGCGAGGGCCAGTTTGGCGCCAAGGGCAGAGGGCTGTCCAAGTTAGTTAAAGAGATGGAGAGAAAGAGACACACTCCCTGTCTGCCAAATCTACACTCAGACTGTTGCAGTGAGTAAGTGAGATAAATGAAACTCCTGCTTTACAGAAAACATTAGCCCCCAGCTTTGACTGGCGTGACTTTGTGAGCACGCAAGTATGTTTTTTAAGTTTATAATATAATATCTGTACATTTTGGGCTTATCTGTGTGTGACAGAGTTTGTTCCATATGAGTGTGTCCCTTCTTGAGTGTGATTGTGTATGTGAGCGGTTTCATTTCCATGTCCTCACAATTAAAGGCCAGACTTCCCCTTTAATCTGCCCAAATGTTAATCCTTGGTGAGTGGTATTGCTCTTTAATCTGCACGCATTTACATTATTTCCTCTTTTTCCTCTAAATTCATCCCCCCTGACAATTTGGCCCATAAAACGACACCAAATAAACGTGACCATTTATTACCACGTGTGATTATAACAAAGGTCAACGGTCATAGGGGCGGGAATATTAATCTGCGTTGGACGGAGCTCAGCGGTGTCCCTCCTGCCAGGAAGCACTACAAACTGCCAGGGATCACTGTGTTGGGCTGAGCGTCCATTAGCTAAATGAAGCTTTCACTTACAGCTCAGAGTAAAGGAGATTTAGATCAGTTTGTGTGACAGATAGTGTATGTGTGAGTCTGTGGTGGGTTTTGCCTGTCTCTCCTGGAATACATAATGGTCGAAATGTGATTGAAACTCTAATAAGATAGAGCATAATTCTTGCTGTGTCACTGGGTACACCATTTCAAAACTGACGGCTAAAGCTGAAACTCAGCTCTCTGAATGTTCAGACAAATGAAGCAAAGAGCATCTGGTCAAACATTTGGAAGTTGTTTCATCTCGCCTGTTGGCGCCGCAGTGAAAATGGACTGGCTGACTAAGTAATGTGATTTATGATTTACTGGAGTGAAGACATTAGAAACACTGACATCGTGACTTCACAAACCTGATAAACATTTATTTATAGGAAAGTATGACAAGCATCTAAGCTCAGTAAGACCACACCCATCATCTAATGATGATGATGTTGTCCATGATAGTGCTTAAAAGGTTGGTCAGCTAACTGATAAACCAAAAATTCACTGACAACAATTTGATACTTGACGAATGATGTAAGTCATTTTTCAAGCACAAGTGTTAACAATTTACTGATTAAAATTTTTGAATGTGATGATTTGGTGCTTTTTTTCTTCTTCTTTTTTTAAACTCCTAATTTAAGGACTTGCTGCCAAGTGTGTGTGTCCCTTTTCCCCTTCTGGGGATCAATAAATGTATTTATTACTAAAGACATACCATGGTGCTGACCTAATGTTAGTCTCACTTTACTGTTGAAAATGACTTTGGGGTGGCACACAGTGTACAGAGATAATATTAACAAAGGAATGTTAGCGAATGATAATTCATGTCATCTTGACAAATATGTCAGCAACCAACCAATCTGACCACAGAAATAAGAAGTAAACAAACCTGGCTGTTGGTGATCTGATATTGGGCTAACTGCTATTGCTGTAGCTGTATGTTAGCTAGCTAATTAGCCAACATTAGCAAACAATGTGAATATATATAATGTGTCTGTGAACATTGTGACAGTCCCCCAGCAACATCTTTTGACCATCATCAAAATTTGGTTTGCCATTCAACCTAGATGAGCCTATTACATACCATATTCAAGCAATGTGTCCTCATATAATGAGTCTGTGACATCTTTCAAAAATGTCCATGCAACGGTTCATATGATATCCTATGAATTAGCGTACCACGAATAACGTTATGTAGCCTGCAACCTTAAAATGACTCAAAGTTCCCAAGGTTCCAAATACTGGTCTCCTGGGAAAAGTCCTGTGTTTTGCAACCTATCGACCGCCCCAACCTGCACCTTGAGGACACCACTTCTTTCTTTACTGCAGACGTGGGTTAACATGAATTACTGGCTCATTGTTATATTTGATACGCACAAATTTTAGTGCATTACTTTTCATAGGAAAACATACAAACAATACTGGAGAACAGCCTGATCTAAGCGTAACAGGAAAGGGTAAAGTTGAGTGAAAATGGGTGGGGCTTAGGAAGGGCTAATTGTACAATACAGTACTTAGGTTTTGGGAATTGTGACTAAATTGTGACTAAAATGCTAATTTCAGATTATAGAGTGCCCCAGGAATGAGTTCTAAAACCCCAAAATGAGTTTGCATTTTACCCATCCTGGTCCCTTCATTTCAGAGTCAGTGGGTATTTTAAATTGGGTTTTTGTTAGATATCTGAAATAAAGTCTGTGGTTAACACACGCTTTGTTCTACGACATAAAAGTACCTCAGTAAATACCCCACTCCTGAATTTTGAAGCTTTTATGTGTCTTAATTAAGGCGGTTGCTTACAAGTTGCTAAATGGTAGATATAATATGATATGTGTGTGCGTGTGTGTGTGTCTTTGTGGTATGTGTTGTGTAACTGGTAACTGCAACCAGGGTGTTTAAGCTTAGCTCTACAGATAATTTAAGCCTCACCCTATCAGGGTCATGTGTGTCACAGTAAGTTAGCTTTCAGATTGAGGGTCTACAGTGGCTTTTCAAAATAAGGTAATACAAGTCATTTTTTTTATTCCAAAGGAACTAAATGCATGAAGACATGTATTCAATTTTGAAGTATTTATTCTATGACACTAGGGTGACTCTCATGTTTAACCTTTAAAGCCATGTCATATATCTGCCACAGTGACACACTTGACTAGACACTCACATACTTTGGCCTCTGAGGAATGCCCCTTTTTTTTTCCTTTTGAAAGGTTGACATTTTCAGCAGCTTCTAAATATGAGTATCCATGTGTGTGTGTGTGTGTGTGTGTGTGTGTTATGTCCTACATACCCTCTATGACTGTGCAGAAATATGACACCCCCTTGGCTGTTTGGCATTTGGCAATTCAGAGAGAGAGAGTGTGTGTATGTGCATGTGTGTTGTATGTGCGCGAGGGGAGGAAGAAGGCAATGATAGAGGTGTAAGCAACATAACGGCTCCTCTTTTACATCAGTGCCAAGAGAGCTCATACAGCCAGGAGGCACAGTGGCTCCCTGCAGGGGGGGAGAAGAAGACAGACAGACCCAGAAGCTTGGATCTAAACCAGGGGGGTAGTGGCAGTGGAGACAGGGGACCGGCATTGATGGTCAGAGCTCCATCACTTCTAAATCCAGCTTTAAAGCTTAAAGCACCATTTAAGAAGGCGAAAAATAGAAAAGAGCAAAGAAAGATTTAGGAAGGGAACGCACAGAAAAGAAAGAAAAAAGGAGCAGAATGGAAGAAGATGAGGATGAGGTGAATCATTCTGTGTGTTTATACATGTCTGTCTCCGAGGAAATATGTTTCTGCATGGGTGTTGTATGAATACATCAGTTGTCCTGACCGCAATTGCCTGTCAGTGTGAAACATGTAAGCTCTCCTCCTTTTGCTGCTACTAACCTGTAGCTCTGGTTGATGGGTCAGAGGCCTTTTATTGCAATGCTTACACCAAACCTGCCTGAGGGGAAAATCAGCCATATTGTTTCTGACTGTACTTCTCGTATTTGAGTTGCTGGGTGCTGATCTCCCAAAACAGTTGTATAAATAAGCATCTCTGTTCTTGTCTTCTAATTTGTTGTTTTGGTGACATTTTTAGAACTGTAAATCACCCCACTGTAAGATTTTTTTTAACGTAAAAATGATTTAAATTTTGTATTTAAGTGCATATTTCACATGCAAAATCATTTTTAAATACATTTTTCTGATTCAAAAAATGTGTCCACTTCATATTACATTGTCCCGACGTAATATTGACCGCTGCACTAAATATTAATGGGATGGACACAATAACATAGAATGTAGTGTAGTTCAGTGCAGCACCTCACATTACGTCATAGCAGTATGACACATAAAGACTTCAGCAATTTAACATAACACTATAGGATTTACAAAAGCTGATGCATGCTTGTAATATAATTCCATGAGTGCCACTCAGTTATCACTTTACCACGTGTTTTCTTGAAGTCTTATTTTTTGTGTTTGTTTTCTCTCCAGAATGGTTTGAATGCACTACATCTGGCAGCGAAGGAGGGACACAAGGACTTAGTGGAGGAGCTGTTGGAGAGGGGAGCACCTGTTGACTCAGCAACCAAGGTACACACACATATTCATATTATGATAGCTGTTAGTTATTATGCTTAATCAAATTTTCAGATACGTGCATATCACAGTTTGCTCTTTAGCCCTACTTGGGGAAAAAAGAACGGAGGGAGGGATGACAGAGACAGCTGGGTGACCAAAAGAGAGAGGAGGAGATGACAGGAAGCAGTGCGCATGAATAGAAGTAATATATAGTGGTATCGGATGTACTATGTAAATCACTGCTTCTCTCCTGAGCTATGAAACTCGATCTGCAAGGGTGGTGCTGGACCTTAGGGTGATTGAAGTGGAAGGAAGTCATGTGAGAAGAGTTTAATTTTGTAACTGTATATATTCACAATAACCAAGTGTTCTCCAACAAGTCTAACATGAATGTCTTGTGCATTTCCAGATTTTCTTCTTTTTCATGGTTTCCTGTTTTAATATATATTGAGACTATAAAAAAATTTAAAATCAGTGTCGCCAACTGCGGCACTCAAAGAGGTGGTTTTGAAAAAGGTTGCAGTGCATCATGATTAGATATTCTACCTTTACTGGTAAAGAGATTGAGGGATGAGAGTGAGTGAGGGTAAGCTGCAATACAAGCTGTTTGTCATGTGACTCTGTGGATGTCTAATGTGTCAGGTTTAACAGCTAGTGCCAGTAAACAGCCACCAAAGAATCTGTCACCCCGCTGCCCATGTCCTTGGACTGCTATGAATTTGGCCTTTGATATTAAGAGTACCTTTGGTATTTTTACACCTGGACCCTATTTCCCATGATTTTATGTCTAAGTGACAGTACGTCCTGTCCTTGTGAACACGATATCCTAAGAGCAACTCAAGGAAATTTCTTCAAATTTGTTTCAAATGTCCACTTGGATTCAACGATGAACTATTAGTTTTTGGTGGTCAAAGGTCAAGGTCACTGTGACCTTGTCAGTCTCAATGTTGTGAACGCGCTATCTCAAGAACGCAGTAAGGGAATTTCTTCAAATTTGCCAAAAAGGTTGACTTGGACTTGAGAATGAACTGATTAGATTTTGGTGGTCAAGGGTTGAAGGTCAAGGTCGCTGTGGCCTTGCATTCATCTCATTCCCGTGAATGCAATATCTCAAGAACAGAAGAAACAGCTTGAGGAAACTTTTTCAAATTTGGCACAAACATTCAATTGGACTCAATGAACTGATGAGATTTTGGTAGTCATAGGTCAAAAGTGAAGGTCTATATGAGCTCATCTGTCTCATTCTTGTTTACATGATACCTCAAGAATACCGTGTGGATGTTTTTTTAAAAATTTGACAGATACATCTACTTGGACTGAAGAATGAACTGATTAGAAAGACATGGATGTAAACTGTAAGAGAAATTTGACTAGTGCATGGACTGTGGGGCAGTAATTTAAAATTGGTCTAGTCCTCCCCCGAAATTTCTAGTTTTGGCCACTGACCGGACTCAGATTTTTATTTTAAGTGTCTGACAACATTATGGAAAGGATCCATACAGTGGTGACTTCTTTTAAATGTACAGTAATTTTGTAGTGGTGAAATTCACTTCATTTAAAGTGGACATAAGCAAAATAAAACTCACAGAAAAAGTCTTTGTTTGTCTTTCCACTGTCCCAACAATTACCAACTCCGATGTGGTTGAAATCAACCCCTCATTCACACAGTCAGATGTGAAAATGTGCTGGCTCTATACTCACCTAAATGACTGTTTATTTAACTGGCGTCTGGTGTGTTTGGCAATGGCGATTTCGGGTCTGTTTCTGGTCAAAGAGGATCTTACTCTGTAACAAAAAGGTCTACCTTTACCATTTAATCTTATTAATTATCTTGTTTGTATAGACTAAAACTGGTACACTACATATAATGTTTTGAGTTCCACAATTATCCTGTTTAAATATGTTGTATATCTGTACAGTGGTCTTCAAATAGGCTAGTTGTCCTTTTCCTCGAAAAAAAGACAAACAAACAGCTTTAATTTGACAGAGTACATTGATTATAAGGAACAAAACATTTACTGGGAACAAGCCTTCTCAAGTGTAGGGGAGACTCATGGGTACTCATAGAACCCATTTCCATTCAGATATCTTGAGGTGAGAATTCAAGGGACCCCTTTGAAAATGGCCATGCCAGTTGACCCCTCCCCAAAATTTAGCCTAACATTGGAGCATTATTTAGCCCCCCTGCTGACAAGGTTGTTCCCACTGGATGCCTTAGCTTGTCTAGTTTCAAAAAATACCACTATCTAGCTTAAAACATGAGTGTGCCACAGCCTCTTTTTGCTGGGAAAGGGTGGGCAGCAGTTGTATCAGGGCAGCTGTGGCCCCCGGCCCCCTCTTGGGGGTTCTACTGATAAATTAACGGTACTTCATTGCCCGCAGGGATTACCTTGCAGCTGGTTTTGCCCTTCAATCAGTCACTAAGTCCTGAAAATTAAAACAGATGCAAGACCATAAACACAAGTGCATTATCAGTTTGCATAATTTAGTTTTAAGGAGGAGATGGGAATTGAGGTTTCTGTGCCATTACACCCTTTGCACTTGCATCCCTTTCAAGCAGCTGCAGTCTTTAAGGTGTTTATATCCACACAATATGCACACTTGGCTGGTGGCCCTAACCCTGTTTATCTCTGCAGAAAGGAAACACTGCCCTCCATATTGCCTCACTGGCTGGACAAAAAGAAGTAGTCAGACTACTGGTGAAGAGAGGAGCAGATGTCAACTCTCAGTCACAGGTGAGAAGCTTCAAGGATCAAAATCTATTAGATAAATCATGAAAAAGTGTGTAACTCCAACGCCAAGGGTGTACATTATATGTGTGTGCACATATGGACTGTATGCTTTTGCCTCTACAGAATGGCTTTACTCCACTCTACATGGCAGCCCAAGAGAATCACTTGGAGGTGGTGCGATATATGTTGGAAAATGATGGGAACCAAAGCATTGCAACAGAGGTAAGTTTGCACTTTATGTACCTGTATATGTGTTGAATTATGAAGCTAAATAATACTAATATCCCTATTTTCCTTTGCGTCTCTCTGAATTGATTGTATTAATTTTTCTTGTTCCTTCCTCTGTGCTCCTCCAGGATGGCTTCACTCCACTGGCCATCGCTCTCCAGCAGGGCCACAACTCAGTGGTCTCCCTGCTGCTGGAGCACGACACCAAGGGTAAGGTCCGCCTCCCGGCCCTGCACATCGCAGCCCGCAAAGACGACACAAAGTCTGCCGCACTGCTGCTCCAGAACGACCACAACGCTGATGTCCAGTCTAAGGTGAGGGAGGGCGTCATGGGGAGGAATTGATGGAGGGGGGAGAAGGGCGAAGGTGGAGTGCCAGATGGAAGTGGAGAGAGAGAGATGAAGGGAGAAAAGCAGGGGAGAGTGTATTACAAAATGGGAGAGCGAAAGAGGAAGTGTATGATAATGCATCATACTGAATGGATGATTTTTCATGTTGACAGTTTTATTCATTTTATCGATTATTTGGCTGCCATTTAGGAGTATGATAATATTAATGGACAGAGCCTCTATCAGAAGGCATTCTGGTTTCCTTCCTCGTCTTTGCCTTTTGTTTTCTATTTGTGTGAACTTACCCTGTGTTTTATGTGAATGTTGTGATAAGCCCTTTCCCTAACAATCCTACACCCTATCCCCCTTTCTCTCCCTATGCGTCCTAACCAGATGATGGTCAATAGAACCACAGAGGTATATAGACTCTATCAACTCTTCATTTAATGCCTTTTATGATCACTTCTGACCATGTCTTTGAGCTTTTTTTCCTGATCTTTCCCTCATTTAACGAGGATTTGTGAAGTCCTGCATGTCAGAATTATGTACCATTAATATGATGCATGCAGCAGACTATGCTTTACTACACACTCCTGCATGGCTGACAGCATAAGACACTGTGTTGTATCAGTAGATCCCAGAGAATGTCAGGTTTATTGCATTTTAATTACAGGTTGTTTTACATTTTTTATTTTAATTTTAAATGAATGAGTCACTCTCTAAATTGTATTAGTGTTACAGATTTGTAACTGAAACGCTGACGGCGTTCCAGTCAAACCTCACTTCCTTATTTACTGCTTTTTCTCTGCATAACCTTCAGCATGTGTACTTCTAAGCACGTTGATAGCATTGTTTTTCCTCTCTGAAACACGTTGTTGATCTTTAAGTTAACTCTGTTTCTTAATTAAATTGCACCATGTCTATCAGAATGGGAAGGTAAGGAGTGAACCCACCTACAACTGTGTACCGTAGATGTGTAGCTGATATGTAAATGTCCATTTGTCTGTCCAAGCAGATACACATAGTGCGTATAGTTGCTTTGTGTATTTCAGTTTTGGTTTTACTTTGAACCTTTGATATTCAAAAACCAAACTGCTTTGATTTTTTCACCATTTAGTTTAAAGCAAGCATGGCAGAATTACAGGGTTTTTGCATGCATTATGTATTGCCTGTGCTATTTTGAGGTATGCTCATTTTTTTTTCTTGCTTCTTCTTTCACTGATGTGTCTAGTTTCTTTTTTCAGCATGCTGCCTCATCGTAATACTGCTTCAGTAGAGTCAGGTTTCTGTCCTGTATCCGCCACAGAAAAGCAATCTGAGCTTTCTTTCTTTCTGTGTTTTATTTTTTTTTCCTTTGTCTTTCTTCCTGTCTTTTATTCTTCTGTTCATGTATCATTTATTTTCTCTTTATTTATTCTTTCTTTTTTTTTCATTCTGTATTTCTTTCACTCGTATCATTTTGTCTTTCTTTCTTTCTTTCTTTCTTTCTTTCTGTATTTTATTTATTTATTACATTTCTTTTCTTTCCGGCTTGCTTTTTTCAATGCTTTTGTTTTTTCTTTCTTTTCGTCTCATTTCATTTTACTTGGCTCTTCCTTTGCAACTGCTCTCCTTTTTCCTCAACTGCTGTTTCAACCAATCTTCTGTTTCTTCCTCTTTGTGTCCTCCAACCTCTTTCCCTTTCCCTGTCACTTTCTCCTCCCCTCCTCTCTCCTTGTCTGTGTCAAACAGAGTGGGTTTACCCCTCTGCACATCGCAGCTCACTATGGTAACGTGAATGTCTCCACCCTGTTGCTGAACAGAGGAGCTGCTGTGGACTTCACAGCCAGGGTATCGCCCCATTTCCACTAATCAAATCAAGGCATTTTCTGGACTGTATTATTGTCTATTAAAACCTGACATGTGTGAGGCTTGCAGATCTGTGTGTTCACTGTTTACCATATAACTTTCACTTTTAATCTTAGCTTTTATTAACTGCATTCCCCCATAGTCTGTCAAATGTTGCATTTGTTTGGGCATGTTTCTAGATGCATTGCTTTCTTGAGATTAGTCCATGAAGCTAGTTTCACGTCATTTAAATTCAGTTGAGTAGTTTGTGATATAACTTTCTGATGTTGCTATCAACTCAGAAACAAAAAGATAAGAGCATACACACTATTATTAAAACTGATTGTGGGACTTTCTGGTTGGAACATTTTCACATTTTGCTGTGTAAAATTAAAAGAGGTGGTGGTGAAACTAACTTTAATTTTTTTCTTTGCCTGTCAGAATGGGATAACGCCTCTCCATGTGGCGTCCAAGAGAGGCAACACCAACATGGTGGCCCTGCTGTTGGACCGTGGGGCTCAGATAGATGCTAAAACCAGGGTGAGACTCTTACTCAATATAATTTTAATATTTATTCAAGACTGGACGCGGCACGGTGGTGTGGTGGTTAGCACTGTTGCCTCACAGCAAGAGGGTTGCCGGTTCGATCCCGGGTGTGGGAGCCCTTCTGTGCGGAGTTTGCATGTTCTCCCCGTGTCAGCGTGGGTTCTCTCCGGGCACTCCGGCTTCCTCCCACAGTCCAAAGACATGCAGATTGGGGACTAGGTTAATTGATAACTCTAAATTGTCCGTAGGTGTGAATGTGAGCGTGAATGGTTGTTTGTCTCTATGTGTCAGCCCTGCGATAGTCTGGCGACCTGTCCAGGGTGTACCCTGCCTCTCGCCCGATGTCAGCTGGGATAGGCTCCAGCCCCCCCGCGACCCTCAAGAGGATGAAGCGGTTAGAAGATGGATGAATGAATGAATGAATTCAAGACTGGACATCAACTTTATTAAGTAGTCACAAGCCATCCCCTAGTAACTGCTTTAAGAGACAGTTCAAACTCCAAAGAACCTATTTTTTCTTTTCTGTAGTGCTAGTTATCTTTCCAAGTTGTGTTAATGTCAGTTGCAGACTGTTAGAGATATCGGCCGAGATTTCTGCTTTCTCTCGAATATGATGGAACTAGATGGCACTCAGCTTGTGATGCTCAAAGCGCAAAGAAAATATACATTTGAAAAACTCAACACTTATGTCTCACTCCAGAAATCTAGCCCACCTAGCACCACTAAGCTAGCTAACATTACACTTCAGGCAAGGAGGACCCCATCAATGTTTATGCGTGGTGATACTTGTGGTGGTAAAATTGTTCCCACGTGAAACTGCTCACAACAAGGTCTGTGAATTATCTTGAGTAACCAGGTCATGATTCTTGGAAAGAGACATTGCTGTTGAGTTTTTCAAATGCATTTTTGTTTTTTTTGAGCACCACAAGCTGAGTGCCATCCAGTTGCCATCATTCGTTTAAACACACACACTAGATTAATCTGTATAAATATGTGTTTGTCTGTGCATGTGTGATTGTCCCACAGGATGGGCTGACCCCCCTGCACTGTGCAGCCAGGAGTGGACACGACCCAGCAGTGGAAATTCTGCTGGAGAGAGGAGCTCCCATCTTAGCCAGAACTAAGGTAGCGTATGGTGATGCCATTACTGGGTCAGTGTACCCATAGATTTTCATTCTTCAATGTACTGCTTTTTCTGACCTGTTGCATCTTACCCATGCAAATAAATAAACAAATAAATTATTATTATTATTGTTGTCCCTTTTGTCCTCACACAGAACGGACTCTCGCCTCTGCACATGTCTGCCCAGGGAGACCACATAGAGTGTGTTAAACTCCTGCTGCAGCACAAGGCGCCTGTTGATGATGTCACACTGGACTACCTCACAGCGCTGCACGTCGCAGCTCACTGCGGCCACTACAGAGTCACCAAGCTTCTGCTGGACAAGAAGGCCAATCCCAATGCTAGAGCACTGGTAGGGATTCTTAGAAAATAACAATTGTGCAGGCCAGCAAATAGCTATTAACAATCACAAATAGATACAAAGCAGCATGCAGCAGACAGGAAGAGTGGGTAATATATAATAGGTGCTTCTAATTCCTATAATAACTTTCAAATTAAATTAAACATAGGAAAATGCCGTCCATTCTCCTTAGTAAGACATGAGACCATTAGCTAGCAGCGAAAAAGACGTCATATGATTATTTACTGATATACAATACATTACCACTTCATTACTTACCATGTAAATGCTCCTGAGGAATGCCAAATCACCTGAAAGAATCAAATAAAGGGCCAATAATAAAATGACACTCCATTTTCTCCAGATGTACATACAGAATTTATCTGTTTATTTCTCTTATATTTCTCTCTATCAGAATGGTTTCACTCCTCTCCATATCGCTTGTAAGAAGAACAGGGTGAAGGTGATGGAACTGTTGGTCAAATACGGAGCCTCCATTCAGGCCATCACTGAGGTGAGACACTTTGTGGGAATGTCTCAGAACAGCACCTGTACATACAGAACATTTTTCTGTTTTGAACTTTGTATTTTATGCTCATCTTTCTGCCTCTTTCTCATTGTCTCTCGCTTTTTCTAGTCTGGCCTGACTCCCATCCATGTAGCTGCCTTCATGGGCCACCTCAACATCGTTTTACTTCTGCTACAAAACGGAGCATCTCCTGACGTCCGTAACATTGTGAGTATGGACAAATAGTTGTTCAGCTCTCTATAGTCAGTAGTCAGAAATATGTATGGCATAAATACATCAGTATCAGTATTTTTCCCAGTGCTACCACCTAGCAGGTACTCTCAGAGATCCTGAGTGGTTCATTCAGTATAGCATCGTAATGCTCATAAATGTCGTGTGTTTGCATATCAGCGTGGTGAGACAGCTCTCCATATGGCAGCACGAGCAGGTCAAATGGAAGTGGTTCGCTGCTTGCTGAGGAACGGAGCGTTGGTGGATGCCATAGCCAGGGTGAGTCAGCCGTCGCATCATCAGAGTCAATCACTGTTTTCCTTCTGTTTATCATAAATAAGCAATATTCCATCCACGGAGTTGCTTACAAATACTCACGGGTCATGTCGCCTGCCTCAGCTCTGACTACTGTGTGTCTGTCTTTTCTAATGCGGTTGCCTCCACATGTCTCTCTGCCTTTTCATCCCTCATACACAGGAGGACCAAACTCCCCTCCACATATCATCCCGTTTGGGGAAAACTGACATAGTCCAGTTGCTGCTGCAGCACATGGCACATCCAGATGCCGCCACCACCAACGGCTACACTCCCCTCCACATTTCCGCCAGGGAGGGCCAGGTAGAAACTGCTGCGGTGCTGCTAGAGGCTGGAGCTTCACACTCACTGGCCACGAAGGTGAGCCGGGGATAGAACATGATGCACACAGACAGAGAAATATCAAACAAACAGATTCTTATATAGGCTCACAAATATACAGTTGAACATTAACAGTGTGGACATGCTGGTTTGACACAAACTTTTCCCTCTTTCCCTCCACAGAAAGGATTCACTCCACTACATGTAGCAGCTAAGTATGGAAGTCTCGATGTAGCAAAACTTCTCCTTCAACGCAAAGCTCTTCCTGATGATGCTGGCAAGGTAAAGCAAAAGTCAGGATTATTTGTACACAATATTTTGACTATAACTTATAGAAACAGTCATTATAGAGTGGAATAGAAAGGTTGTAAGCAGGAATACAAAACACAACAAAAACATAAAGCACTTTACCGTAACACAAACATAAATCATCTGATCAAATGTTTCCTCCTACAGAATGGCTTGACTCCGCTACATGTGGCAGCTCATTATGACAACCAAGAAGTAGCTCTGCTTCTGCTGGATAAAGGAGCATCGCCTCATGCTACGGCAAAGGTTAGAAGACAAAGGATTTAAAGGAGAAAAGTACTCTCACAAAATGTGATGCATTGCTGTTGCAGTTATTTAGTGATCAAGCAGCACTGCAGTTTACATTTGGGTGAACCCTTCTCTTCACATTAACACAAGATCTTGTTAACAGTTTTACATTACAGTGGTGATACCAAGAGCTTCAGAGAACTGATAATAAAATCTGAGATATTCTTGATGTTTAAGAGTTGAGCTGCTCTGAGAACAAACATAAATGCCTGCTGTTTCACCCAGAGTTTCATTTTGTGTGTGTTCACCGTCCTCCCTTTCCAGAATGGCTACACTCCTCTCCACATCGCAGCCAAAAAGAATCAGACGAACATCGCATTAGCGCTGCTGCAGTATGGAGCAGAGACCAATGTCCTGACCAAGCAGGGAGTCAGCCCTCTACACCTGGCAGCCCAGGAAGGACACGCTGAGATGGCCAGCCTGCTGCTGGTCAAAGGAGCTCACGTCAACACAGCCACCAAGGTCACATGCAAACACGTGTTTTAATATTTCTGTCAGACACTTGTTTTGATATTGATCGAACACTACATCTATTACTAAGTGTGCAGGTTGCATCATTGCTTCTCACATTTTCACATGACGTAAGCATAGTTGTATGTCTTTAATCTTGCATCCATTCAGAATATGCAACAGGGATAGAGTTACAGGTTTTCCTGTCGTGCCCCACATAACAACAACAACAACTGTATATATAATTTACAAATTATGGGTAGTTACACCACAGACACAAAGACACTAACAGTACTCTGTGCTTTGTATGTTACAGACCGGACTGACACCACTGCATCTCGCAGCCCAAGAGGACAGGGTCAGTGCAGCAGAAGTACTCACCAAACATGATGCCAACTTGGATCAGCAAACTAAGGTACAAATACACACATGAATGTACACACAAATACACTACAGAGCATAAACAGACAAAGACTAGGCACTAATGACTTCATGGAAATTCTGTGGTGAAGTCCTAGAGCGTCATGGAATTATATATGCTGACTATTTAATGTGTGTATTATGTTGTTTATTGTGTATGTATTCACAGCAGCAGGTTATGTTTACTGGTGGCTTTTTAAATGTGAAGAATCTCCCCTCCAGTAAATCATAAAAAGTAGCACATGCATACACAACATATCTGCCACCTGCTGGCTTTAGGGGAGCATGGCAATGTCTAAATTACATATCTACATCATTCGGAGGTTTTTGTATCTGTGACTGTTTGTTGCTATGCACAGCTTCTTCACAAATAAATACAACAAAGCAGACTTTTGTAAAAAACCTTTCTTTCTTTTCTTTTTATCTCCTCATCCTCTTTACGCTTCAGCTCGGATATACCCCTCTAATAGTGGCCTGTCACTATGGAAATGCTAAGATGGTGAACTTCCTGTTACAGCAAGGTGCTAGCGTCAATGCCAAAACAAAGGTAGGATTCAAATGTCAAACTTGTAGTGTAGAAACTCAGTTTAAACTGTAAAAATACAATGGACATAGCCAATGTAATGACATCCATTGGTTTGTGGACTCCTGTTTTGAGGCCTTGAGTTGGGCATTTTGGCTGTTGCAATTCTGGATTTTTTGAGCTAGAAGTGACCACATTTGGGTGATAGGGTGGAGATAACCCTAACGTTAGCTGCTAGCTTGGTTAACACAGTGCATTTACAGCTATGGTTAATTTTTCGCTAGCAAAAAACAGACTTAAAACCATTCAAACTAAATGTACTGAATAAACTGAACATTTGAAACATACGTAAGAGGGTCTTTGAGTACAACCAGGCAACCAAAACATTATAATTGACTTGTATGAACTGAAAACACACGGAAATAACGTTAGCTACGGCTAGACCTATACTCTGTGAATTTGTGGTTACGCCATGGTTACTTAACCTAACATTGTCATCGTGGTTGCGATGTGTCAACAGACGGCATCCACCTGTCACTCAAAGCGGCTGTGCCCTTAATTACATAACTTAAAGCCTCTATAATATTTAAACAAGTGAGTTATATAAAAATGTTTTTTTGAACCAGGCTGTAAACATATTTATTTTTGCTGTAAAGTTGGACATTTTAAAATAGGGGGTACAAGGGGATTGACTCACTTTTGGGGCCAGCCTCAAGTGGCTATTCAAGGAACTGCAGTTTTTAGCACTGCCAGTTGGCAGCCCTGAGTATTACCACTTGCAAGAGACATAATACAGTTAAAGTCTCGGCTGTTTTAGTTTTTACAGTGATAACATTTTTCGTTATATAGAATGGATACACACCACTTCACCAGGCAGCACAACAAGGGAACACACACATTATTAATGTGTTGCTACAACATGGAGCCAAGCCCAATGCTACTACAGTGGTAAGAGAAAAATTATTTACTCTCTTCGCATTAATAAGCAATGTTTTGTTAAAAAAAAGTTAATGAGTAATCTCTCTAATGTCACATGAACACTGTCTCTGCCTTTCTGTTAGAATGGAAACACTGCTCTGTCCATTGCCAGACGTCTGGGTTACATCTCTGTCGTGGACACATTAAAAGTCGTCACTGAGGAGGTCATCACTACCACAACGGTAAGCTTGTGTTAACTTTAAACTCCAAATCTGGAACCAGTATGTTTTGTCCTAAATTTCCCAGAAAACCCAATTAACTTTTCTCTGTTTTGGTTGTCTTTTTCCATGACTGTGAATGGGGGTCACATCAGACGGTCACAGAGAAACACAAGCTTAATGTTCCTGAGACCATGACTGAGATCCTTGATGTGTCTGATGAAGAAGGTGAGTTACTTTAAACAAAGACCACAAAAACACAAATAACTCACTTTTTAGGCTACCCATATCATCAGATACTATAACTCAAAACTGACCTTGGATACAACGGGCTAGCTCTATTTCCCTTTGCTCAGTAGTCATAAAGAGCTATGTGTTGTTGGTGATGTAGTTTTGTAGCTGTGGGTCTTAAAGCTGTATGTTTCATAGCTCTGAGGCTGGAAGACGAGCCATTATCTGAGATGTCTGTGGAGCTGGAAGGTACTGCAAAATGTCTGCCCTGCTCCGCCAGCTTGGTGTGGGCTCTATTTGTATTACTAATCAGTGGTGTACAGTAGAGCATTTACTTATTGCTAAAACATTGAAATATGAGAATTCCGTCTCCAGCATTTTACTCCAAATCCATAATCCCCAAAGAGTCTGTGCCCTCAATATGGCTGAGTTTTGTTATTGTGCAGTTTATAGACCTAATTTTACACAAGCAGACCTTCGTTGATCTAACACCTTGATGTTTATTGGGTGTTATTACAACTTTGATTGTGTTTTTAATGCAGTGGTGGAAACTAAATGCATGGAATGTCCTGTGGTTGTTGATATGATCATGACATTTCAGATAATTATGGATTATTAAGGAATGCACCTGCTATTAAGGAATGCTGACATACAAAAATACAACAACAAAAATTGGCATGTTTCACATGTGAAGTGATTGCCACTTACAGATTGCAGATAAATGTGTGAGTCCAGTCATGCATGTACCAGAAGTATGGTGTGTTCTGAGGAGTCAAACTTGTCAAAATAAGCAAGAAGTTGCAAATGCAGTGCAGTGGTTAGCGTCACAGAGAGAGGGTTCCTGCATGTTCTCCCTGTGTCAGCATGTGTTTTTTGTGGGTACTCAATCTTCCTCCCACAGTCCAAAAACATGCAGGTTAGGTTAATTGGTTACTCTAAATAAACACCTGTCCAGGGTGTACCCTCTTTCTCACCCAATGTCAACTGGGATAGGCTCTTCTCAACTTCTTTTCCCTCTACTTCCACCCCCCTTGCTCAGACCACACCCATCTTTGAACTTGGTCTTCATTTTGATCTTAACTGCACACCTGTAAAAAGTTTCCTGACTGCATCTTGTCAGTTGTGATGCTACTGCATTGACAAGATCAGGCTATAGACAGACAGACATATAAAGACCAGGCAAAATCCTTAGACCTGCTTCTTTGGAAGTTATCGTTACTATATGTGTCACCATGACCACATTTCGCCATTATGACACACACACACAGACTTACAAGGTCAAAATAATACCAGCCATTGTGATGTTGTCATGGCAGGTAAACATCCAGACCTTCCTGGCCAGATGGACAACTTTAGTTTCTCATAGTGATTAATCTTTTTTCTCTGCAATATCTCAAGTGGCACTTCTTTGTTTCCCAGGTGAGGACACGATGACAGGTGACGGAGGAGAGTATCTGAGAGCAGAGGATCTAAGAGAGCTGGGAGATGACTCTCTGCCAGGACACTACCTGGACGGGTTCAGCTACATGAGCCACAACCTGGACAGGTGACGAGTAACACATACATACTCACCTTTAACATACAAACAGGCAGATATATACAGTGACAGTCAGAATATCCAACCTGCTTTTCCAACAGGCCACAGCACACTCCCATTCACCAAAGTTACCATCAGAGAGAGGGAGTTCTCATCGAAGATATGCTTACAAGCCACCAGGTGAGGACAAGCATACAAAAAGTATGGTTGTCATTCTGTTGGTGATATCTAAGATAACCTGACTTAAGGTATTCTTAGTTTGAAATATTTGAGAATATTTTGATATTTTCTTACTCCAATTTGCCTGTTTGTTGGTCTGTAGGTGTCGGCACTGTCTAGAGAGCACGACAAGGACTCATTCCGTCTGAGCTGGGGTGCTGAGCACCTTGATAATGTCGTGCTGTCCTCCAGTCTGCTTCACTCTGGGTATTAACACACACACACACACACACACACACACACACACACACACACACACACACACACACAAACAAATTCACTCTGTTCCCTG
This sequence comes from Epinephelus moara, assembly GCF_006386435.1. Lineage (NCBI taxonomy): Eukaryota > Metazoa > Chordata > Actinopteri > Perciformes > Serranidae > Epinephelus > Epinephelus moara. Next base: position 35,722,748 of record NC_065510.1, on the reverse strand, counting down.
GTGTTAAAGTGACACTGAAGATGTTTATTTATTTCCTGAAATGGAGACTCCATCCTTCACCTGCTTTTGTTCACTGTCAGGAGTGTATGACTCACCTCTGAATTGATTTTAATTTCTCCTTACATTACTTTTCACTCCTTCACGTCTGTGTTTTCTACTCTATTCCATACTTTTATCTTTGCTGCTCTATCTTTTTTCTGTCTCTGGTCAGGTTTTCTCACTTTTACGTATTCTTTATTCTCTTTTTCTCTTTTTGTTTATTGTCTCGTTGCCTCTTTGTGCACTCTCTTGTGTTGGCTGTCTTTGTGATTGTGTGTGTGTGTGTGTTGTTGTATTCTGCTTCTAGCCGTTCCTCTCCGTGCCTAGACCATGACAACAGCAGGTGATACTCTTTATTCTTTATTTTGGCTACTCTCTCTGTCTTCTCTCCTCTGTGCCCCTACTTTTTTTCTCATTCACTATTAAATGATCTTCTCATTCCCATCCTATCTGTCTGCATGATTTAATTATGCATGACTTTATATTTTCAGGGTTCGGGTTTTGTTTACTAGAGATGTTTCAACCAAGTTTATTTATCCTTGATGCAGATCTGACTCATTTAATCTTGAGCATCTGCTGTTATATAAACCTAATATACTGTTTTTATTTTTCTGCCTCATAAAATAGCATTGTTTGTTGAGAGGAATGTTGCACATTGGGGCGTTCATGACAGCTGGATCTTAATTTGATAGTCCTTACAGAATAAGACTAGTGCTGTGTCTCACATCACATACTTCCGTTAGTATACTTCTATGTAGTATACTATGTGCACTATGTACTCACTGGTGTAGTGCGCAAATTTCGAAAGGGTAGTGTTGTCTCAAACCAAACACGACTGTTGTGCACTCACCGGAAATGACGACCGCAAATTAGCTAGTTAGCAAACTAGCATTAGCATTCACGTTATCGTTCGCGGTACCAAATCATTATAGACTGCTAAATTAACCCATTTAACATACTGCTGGCTTATGCCCAACAACAGTATAGGGGTGCTTAGTGCAAAAAACATGTGTATTTGTACAATGCAGCAACGTTCACAGTCGCACAGTCCTTGGCCGCTATTTCCAGTTTGAAAAGTGGTCCCTCCCCTTCCGCTACATAGCCAAGATGGCGACCATTTACGGCGAGAAGTGTCCATAGTTCCACACTCAACTTTTTGACCGTTTTGAGTGCACCATCCGCGTACTCATAGTGCACTGCATTTTTCCATACTTCTCAGTGTGAATGCACTTATGCACTCAAAATAGTAAGCGTAAGTACAGATGTATGCGATTTGACACACAGCATAGTATTACTCTATGTTTTTCTCATCGTCAGCAAATTCCATGAAAGGCTGTAAATCAGTAATGTGGTAGTACATCTCTCAGAATCTTCTGACTTCCTTACCCTACCTGTATGGCTGGGTATCATTTAAAAAGTTACAACAGCAGTACCAGTACCAGCATCCTTAAAGTGATACTGATACCAATAGAGAACTTCATTTGATACTTTTTTTTTCTACTTCCTTCGATACCCATTATGTGAATGGAAGCATTCTAAATGCACCAGATGCCACAGACGCGTAGTATAGGCATACTTTTGTTGGCATCTCGGCACGCTGAACTGCCAACTCTGTCAAAGACATTATGCTCAAATTCATCACACTACAGAATATATGAGCTGTAGCTGCCGCAGTAGTGAGCCATTTGTATGCATACGGTGATTGCAGAACCATACAAATACTACTTTTTCCTAGATATGGGTACAGAAAGGATCAAATGCAGGTATGATTTGACTGGAGAAGTTTCAATACTGTTTGGCACTGGGTTATTGTGGTTGTTACCTTAAAGGTATCGGGTACCGAAACCCAGCCCTACCTGCCTGTGGGACAAAACTCCAAACCCATTTCTTCCTGCTGAAGACAAAAACCTTTAAAGACTGTTCACAAATGTATGGTTCCATCAAAAAAAATCACTCAGTAGTTTCCTAAAAAAAAGGGACACGTTACTCAACCAGGGTACTACTGGTCTCACAGTTTGACTATAGCATCTTCAAGTTAGCACTGTAATCTTTACTGTAAGCACAGGCTTGTACTAGATCTCTAATATTTGATATGTGTTTGCTCCTTGACACATAGGATTATCCAGAAATAATCCTGCTCAGTGCCCTCCTCTGTTCTTGCTTGGCTTGCAGATAAAAATTTTGAGTGGAATGAAACTGGAGGGAGAAGTGGCCGGAATGAAATATTATCTGCTGAGATATGCTTGTTGTTGTATCAGTACTGAATGGTGTCATGAAAATGGTTCCTTCTTACTGTAATGTTAGTTGCTTTGTCTGCATGGAGGCTCATCGTCAACAGACTTAATATCTGTGCCCAAAGTATTAAAATTATTAATAACCCATCTTAAAATACAATTAATTTGATATCTTGCCTGACCCTTTTCTGCAGCTTCCTGGTTAGCTTCATGGTAGATGCCAGGGGCGGGGCCATGCGTGGCTGCCGTCACAACGGCCTGCGAATCATTGTGCCACCAAGAAAGTGTTCTGCACCCACGCGGGTGACGTGCAGGCTGGTGAAGAGACACCGTCTGGCCTCTATGCCTCCTATGGTGGAGGGTGAGGGGCTGGCTGGTCGCATCATTGAAGTGGGACCCACTGGAGCCCAGTTCTTGGGGTAAGTGTGTGATTGAATGTGTGTGTACTGTATGTGTGTTTGAGTTTGTGTGTGTGTTTTTGCTTGTGTGAGTGTGTTTACACTGTTGTGTGGTGTGTTCATATTTTCTTCTTCATTCCCCCTCTGTGCTGCGCATGGATCAGTAAGCTCCACCTTCCTACAGCTCCGCCCCCTCTAAATGAGGGTGAGAGCCTGGTCAGTCGCATCCTGCAGCTGGGTCCTCCAGGAACCAAGTTCCTCGGGTAGGACCATGGTTGGGGGAAACCCTACCATTCTGGAAGTGGTCACATACCCACCCAAATTTTTCCACTGTGTCCACCTGTGGTTTTTGTTTTGTTTTTTGTTTTTTTGTTTTCCGTGATATGACTTTTATGAGTAACTTCTTTTTATTTTTAATTTGTTAATTCCTTTGTTTTTGGCACAATAAAAGTGCAAGCCTTTGTTTAAAACCACCCCACCTGTTGCCTTGTGTTGTTGCGGTATCCCCATGCTTTCCTCAGTCTATAGTATTGATCACCAGACTTGTTTCAAGTTGGATTTTGCTCGTGATGTGGAATGGATTTTTTCTTTTTGTTTAATTAAAGGTTCTGTATGCAACATTCAGAGCATTAATATAGTAGAAAACCACTATTTGCAGTGTAAAGATATAGACAAGTAATGGCATCCTGAGTAGAGAGGGAGGTCATGCTACCTCTGTATGTTGTAATCCAAACTTCTCTGTGGTTTGTTGTAGTAAGCTGGTCCGCTTGCGAATGTTAGGGCATGTGTGTATCACAACCGGCTAGCTCATTGCGGTAACTTTGCACTGCGCTCATACGCCGGTTACTGCTGATATCGGGACTGCAGCATCACAGAAGTGTAGCGCCCATCCTCCCACCATTGTTTAGTGCTGTTTATGGAGTTAGCACCGTTAGCTGCTAGCCGCTGGCTGAGCCACCTACATATCAAGAGCCATTTCCAGACAACACATATGCTCTGAATTTTGCTTTCAGTCCCTTCAAATATTTTTCAAATGATTTTTCATGGATATGTTTGTTTTACCAGGCATGAAATGCACCTGATATTTTTTAACTTAAATTTGAATCGTGTTGTTTTTTTGTTTTGTTTGTTTAGTCGCATAAATCAACCCAAACATCATATTATATCTGCTAGAGCCAGCTCTGCCAAACTGTTACCACAAACTTACTTTTAGGTCTAATTTGTGTTTGACTTTGTCTTGTCACCCTTTTTAGGCCTGTGATTGTGGAGATTCCCCATTTTGCAGCCCTGCGGGGAACAGAAAGAGAGCTAGTGATCTTGAGGAGTGAGACGGGGGAGAGCTGGAGGGAACACCACTGTGACTTCACTGAAGAGGAATTGAACCAGATACTGAATGGCATGGATGAAAGTAAGAGGTCTTAACTAGATTGTGATGCTAACCAAGGGTTGTTGACAGGGGTTGCTCTACCTAATGGGAAGCAGAAAGTAGAGGAAGTAATGAATGAAGGAGAGACTGAAATAATCTTACACCTGAAACTTAACTCTCCAAACTTCACAAAATTGACTGCTTATATGGTATTTATACTAAATATTTTTGACCTTCACAGAACTTGATTCCCCTGAGGAGCTTGAAAAGAAAAGAATATGCCGTATCATCACCCGAGACTTCCCACAATATTTTGCGGTGGTGTCACGGATAAAGCAGGACAGTCATTTGATTGGACCAGAGGGCGGGGTCCTCAGTAGCACTCTTGTTCCCCAGGTCCAGGCTGTCTTCCCTGAAGGAGCACTCACCAAGAAGATCAGAGTTGGGCTTCAGGTACATACAGAGCATTTCTTAGCTAGATACAAATCCCATGTTCAGAGTTAAAGCAATGAATAGATTTATGTCGATACATTTTGTACCTTGTCCTAGGCTCAGCCCATTGATGTTGAGGTGGTAAAAAAGATTCTTGGTAACAAGGCCACATTCAGCGCAATCGTCACACTGGAGCCAAGACGGAGGAAGTTCCACAAACCAATCACCATGACGATCCCTATTCCCAAGAGCTCAAATAGTGACGCATCAAGTGGAGTGTACAGTGGGGAGACACCCACCTTACGTTTGCTTTGCAGCATTACAGGTAAAAATGGGGAATCATCAATCATCATCAACATCAGCAAACACTAAAAACTTAACATGCTTGTGGGGTTTTTGCTTTTGCCATCAATGCATGCTTTGGTAGAGAAATCCTGCCATCATTTTTCTTTCCTAAATACAAAAATATAGTGTTCAAAATATAGTGTACAACTGTGACAAGTTGGGTAACAAATCCTGGGTCTGGGTTTCAGGTGGAACCACTCCTGCCCAGTGGGAGGACATCACTGGCTCCACGCCTCTCACATTTGTTAACCAATGTGTTTCTTTCACCACAAATGTGTCAGCGAGGTAAATTCTGCCTAAGTTTTTACATTTGGAGTCAGTTGTCCCTCACACAGAAGCTCTGATCTGATTTGCTTCTTTCACTTATGTAGATTATTTGACAAAATGTGTCATCCATATTCCTAGGTTCTGGCTGATTGACTGCAGACAGACCCAGGAGTCTGTTAGTTTTGGCTCTCAGCTGTACAGAGAGATCATTTGTGTTCCATACATGGCCAAGTTTGTGATTTTTGCAAAGACGCTGGACCCCATTGAGGCCCGCTTACGCTGTTTCTGCATGACGGACGACAAGATGGACAAGACACTAGAGCAGCAAGAGAACTTCACTGAAGTTGCCCGTAGCCGAGATGTTGAGGTGAGGTGTGATGATGGGGAATAAAAAAAGAAGTGAGAAAGGTTTTTTAAAGGGGCTTGAGACAAGAAATAAGAGAAGGAATGCTTAATTAGTTTG
>NC_065510.1:35709217-35716704 GCF_006386435.1 Epinephelus moara | reverse complement strand
GGTATGTGCAATTGGCTTTTGCCTATTCATTTTCCTCAGAGAGTAGCTGCCTTTGTCGACAAGAAACATTCAGACATTCAGAGCTACTTTTTTGGCAGTAGAGACGGGTTCTTGTTAGTTGAATTGCAACCACAAAACTGCAGCAAATACAGAATCTCTTGCTTCTCACATGGATGGTTGATTGCGTTAGCATGACATCAGATTACTATGTTTTTTGCTGCTTATGTTGACCCACTACATCTGGCAACAGGAGAGAGAAAATTAAATCCATAAAAAGTCCCCTCTTATAATTACAACATCAGAGTTTTTAATTAACCCTCAGGAAAATAATGTCATTTTTTAAATTCAGTCGAACTGATTTAATTGAACAATGTGACTCAAACAAGTTCAATGCTACTCTAATGCTGAAGTATGTGCTTGTTTCAAGCAGTGGATGGTCAGAAAACCAGCAGTACATGTTCTGTGTCATATCACCACTAATGAGTTTGATCCAGTTTGTTTGTCTATGAGCAACATATGCTTGAGAGAATTCCATAAACTTCTGATGGAAAGTAAGGTTATGGGCTGGGGAAGAACTGAAGGGTATAAAGTGCTTTACAGTACAGCTATTAACACCTCAACTCTGAGAAAGGGATTGTCTTAATGGCAACAAACAAACGAACAAAAAACAAAAAAAAGAAAGAAAGAAAAATAAATCGCACAGGTTGGCAACACTTTAAAAATGTAATTAATTCCTATTGTCATTTTTCGTGTATCTCTCCTTTATTGATTTGCCTGCTTTGAATTCCTCAAAGGACACTGCCAGCCTCAGGGTGCGTCCTTCACAGGACCTGAATGCCAGGCTGAACCTGCTCTAATGAGACCAAGACAAAGATGTATTTGGACAGTCCATGTGAGCTAATTCCTAAATGTCCAGTTGTACCTGAAAGTTGCCCTCTGGTGGCTGAAAAAGAGGAAATTAAACTTTGTACCACAATATCCTGACGGAAAATAAGAAAAAAGTTTCATTTAATGAATGAGCGTTGTTCTTCTTGGTTTTGCTTCTATTATCTGGGCTATGTGTGCTTTGTCTGGGGAGAGGATGGGATTTTTGACAAACCATGACGTGAGGTCGATAGCTGATGTGGTCTTGTAAGGTTGCCAACCTAAAAACTAGAATTACCGCCTCGCAGTTGTATGCCTCTGCAAACCAGTCAAGTTGCAGTTAGTTTATATCCATGTCTGTTCACACTCATATGTCGTCATGACAGCTGACAACGCTTCAAATGTGGAGATTGCTGCAAAGGAGCTACGAATTCTAAAACATGGATGATTCAGCAGCTCAGAAGATCTACAATCAGAACAGTTTCAAGATGGACACCCAGCAGCAAGAGCTATGGCGTTGAATGATGGCCGTTAAAGTGCTTTTGCAGAACATTATGATGTCACAGTGAAGTTGACCTTTGACCTTTTGGATTTAAAATGTCATCCCATCATCATAGAGCCCCCAGGAAGAGCGCCAGACTTTGAAGTCAATTTTACTTAGTGGTCAAAAGTGGAACTACACTGTCCAGGACCGTTACGTGATGCCATGGGGCCCAAAAAAACTTTTTCCCATGGACCTACATTAGGAAAGACACGTCTGTAAATCAGTGGATACAGCATCACAGCCCCCACGAAATGACTCGTTTCACCATCAGGATTTGATCCATTCAGTCTGATAATGTTTGGAAAGTCTAGAAGATTAAATTATTCAATCCCCCTTCAAGTTAGCGGAGTGTTAAACCTGAAGTTAGTCTCTTGGTTGATGGAAGTTGCCATTCGGCCGCATTCGTCCGCGCGGCTGCAGTTAAGACTGCTGCTCTTGCTCTTCGGACCCCATGATGTGTAAGATCTATAATTTCATACCTCAGAAATAGGGCTTTTCTGTTTTCATGTGTCACCGAGCAGCTTTCATAGAAATGAATGGGGCTCTGCCTTCTATGCTGTATCCAGTTCTCCTAAAACATCCATGATCATCATTTTATTCAATTAGATATTTGTGTGAAAATTTGTCATAATTACCATACCAATTCTGTAGTTACAGCCAAAACATATTCATGAGGTTACTTGACCTTTGACCACAAAATTCTAATTAGTTCATTGTTGAGTCCAAGAGGACATTTGTGCCAAATTTGAAGAAATTCCCTCAAGGTGTTCCCTTCTGCCATCGCCAATCCTGAGGCATAACAATCCTAAAATTTAATTGGTGTGCAGTGGTTGTGTTGATAAAATCTGGGTATGGAAAGACTGAATTTTGAGTGGGTCCACATGGAATACATTCCTTGACTTTTAATATCACATGTAGCCTTGAAATTTGGACTTTGAAGTGTACCGTGTGCTGTGCCTGCGATAGATTGAAAAAAACATCTGAAGGACAGGGAGCGAGACAGAAATACAGCATCTACATTTAAGTCCAATAAAGCACATAGGCCGGCATATAGTAAAAGCAGATAGAGAACGACACTTCTAGGTATGAATCCCTTGTTTGATTTATACAGTATATCCACACATCTGAACTACAACAGACGTAGCATTTGATGTTCACGTCACCAAAATAAGCATCAATCTCAAGTTATACTGACACGCAGGGAATCAAAGTTTTATAACTGCCCATCTTGTATAGTAAAGCTGTTTGCTTCATGGTCAGCAGTGTGCTTTGCTGTCTCTACTACAATAGCGTGAGCAGCACATGTGCGTCTCTTTGCTTTTTATTTTGGCGCCTATGTTAACAGGTTAAAGCAGCCACAGTTCGCATCAGCAGCACAGCAGGGCTGCGGCTCATCTAGAGATTTAATGTCTTGTCAGATTTTTTTCCACTATGTGTGGAGTTCTTAGCAATTAGCAAATTTAAAGCCCTTTAGCTTTTCTGTCAACATATTCCCTTCATTTATTAATGCAAGGCTGTTATTGTGGCTTTTTTATGAGGCAAACTCAATGCAGAAAGATAGGAGCTGGCAGACAGGTCTCTGTGTGAACACCACGTGTGAGCCGCAGCAGTTTTGCAAGGTAGCCAACACACAGGTCAGCCGGGCCGCACTGCCTGTGTGAGCAGTGTGTGGCTGCTACCCCACTGAACTGCTGGTGATCAACAACTTACCTTTCATATTGTTACTGGGAGGTTAATAAATAATTCAATGCTCCAGTAAAATGAGTCAACGTTTGGCTAAAGTAACTCTAAAACTCCTGCACTAACACAGGAGTGACTTAGTATGTTACCTTGGTTTTTGTGCTTGATGTAAGTCAGAAATAGCTGATATAAGAATACACTGACAGGGCAGTCACCTATGTTTCATCTATTTAGTGCTCCATAGGTGGGTTTGAGTGTGTTTTCATGAGATTTCAGTGAGTTTAAGAGAAGCAATTTGGGTGAGACGTCATATTCAACTGCTGTGCTGGTATAGAGCCGTGGTGATAAAGAAATTCAGGAAATTCAAGGATAAGACTCATCACTCATTTATACAACTTCATGGTGGTATGCAGCACTTGAAAAAAAAAAAAAATGACTGCAGTGAGCCTCACTTTGCCCGCTGTCAGTTTACAGTGGAGCAAGACCATCTGTATTCAGTTGACAGTTACCAGTGGAGTCACGATTCAATTTTCACGTGTCTGTCTTTGTGCAGATTAGAAAGAATGCTTTGAGATGGTTTTGGATTTTTGCATTTGTCACAACATATTGTAAAGCTCCAAAGGGAGTCATAGGATGATTTGTCTGATGATTAGCCTGACTAAAATGTAATTTCCCCATGTCTTCGCTCAGTTATCGCTCAGTTCGGGGCGGCAGTAGCTCAGTCCATAGGGACTTGGGTTGGGAACCGGAGGGTCGCCTGTTCAAGTCCCCGTCCGGACCAAAATATGGAGCGTGGACTGGTAGCTGGAGAGGTGCCAGTTCACCTCCTGGGCACTGCCGAGGTGCCCCTGAGCAAGCCAGCGAACCCCCCAACCGCTCTGAGCGCCTGTCATGGGCAGCCCACTCTGACATCTCTCCACTTAGTGCATGTATAGGTCCTGTTTGTGCATGTGTGTGTTCGGACCTGTGTGTAATTGACAAACAGAGTGAAAAAATTGAATTTCCCCGTGGGGATTAATAAAGTATATAAAATTAAAAAAATTAAAAAAAATTAAAGAAATTATGCATGGATGCTTTTCAAGCTTATCTGGCTACCATCTTAAAAGATAAGTCTGGTGATATTTCTATTGTTCTTGTTCTCCACAAACCCACTGAAAAGACCAGAATTGATCCTACAAACAATTATCCTCTTTGTAGCAAAGACCTGATAAAAATTTGTTTGTCAATGAGCCATAGAACGAGTGACAAGTTGCTTCATAACCATGAAAAGGGGCACTTCAGTTAATATTGAGTCAATCCCAAAGACACCATTTGTCTTTTGAATCATTCATCAGGTAAAAACACCAAAGTATTTTTGGTTTTAGCTTCTTAAATTTGAGCATTTGCTGCATCTCAGTGTTTTTTTATAAATGAAAATGGAAAAATTTTGGACTTGGTTGGATACAACAAGCAATCTGAAGATGTTACCCTGAGCTCTGAGCAAAATAAATTTTTCTATTGACAATTGTCTTAAATTTTATAGACAAAGAAACTGATGAAAAGAGACAAATCAATTGATAATGAAAATAACATCAGCTGATGCAACATAGCTTACATGTTTCGTTCCCTTCAATCATGACTTACTCTTGTGGTTTAAGTTGGACATAGTTGCGGGGAACCAGGCCTTCCTTCCCTTCGACCTCTGCTTTGTACCAGTTGTCGTCACGATTTGGATCCAATTAAGAGAAACTGAAAAAAATGACAGAGCAAACAGATAATGACTTTATCTGACTGGCTGCGACCACCATCACCAAGACACTTAACATTTCCTCTTGCAATTGGACATGCAATAAAAGACCGTGTTCACTCTTAAAATGAAAACAGACATGAAGGCAGAGATGCATATCCTTGGGGTATAAAATGGCTTTGTAGTCCACTTAATAGCATATAATCAGACAGAAATGCCAGAATATCATCTTTAAAACACCAGGAGAAGCCCTATTTGGATTCAGTCTATGCTATATGTCACCGCTTGACATCGGCTTTCTTCTCTCTAGGACATGCTTGTGATCAAAATAACTCATTTGCAATGCATTCCCACTTGGCAGGGACTCTCTTAAACAGAGCGAGTGCTCTGCCGCCAGCTGCGATGCAAATTAAAGTTGTTCATTTGGTATATCAGCCTGGACAGGTCGCATTGTGCATGAGCCGCTAACAAAGAGGAAAGGCACAAAGGTGATGCATCATGCATGTATGAATAGTTTAAACTAAAGTTTAAAGAATCCACTCCCTGTACTTGACTTTTAATGGTTCTGACTGAAAAAACAAACTTACACAGTGTGAAAAAGCAATGTCAGCACCCTCCTGCAGGATTAGTCCCTTCAGGAGTTTCCAAACCACAGTAATCTGTCTTACTACTCGCTAATGGGGCTCAATAAGGCTCACAGTCAAACAAGAGCTGTAAGCTGAAGTCACCACGCAACACCCTAAGTATACTGACTCTAATTCAGTAAGCACTGTTAAAGTGGTGCCACTGTGTCGAGGCAGCTAATAACTTTTACAAAGTTTGTCTGTAAACCTCCAAGCGAGGCCGAATACATGCATCATTAAACAGGATGAAGGAGTAATCCTTCTTTGTAAGGTTCCACCAATTTATCTGCTGAACATCAGTACTGGCCGATACTCGCGTTGTTGACTGTCATCGGGCTATCAGCAGAAAAGATGACATTCACCGATGTTTATCTGTTGTGTTATATCAATTTTGCACAGACTAACAGCATCCTGTCGTCCGGAAGGACAATAGAAAATGTGTTTGGGACAAACAGAGATCTCTCCTGGGACTACTTTGGGATAAACGGAAACAGTAAACTCACTCTTAATGACTCAAAAGATACACCCTACTGTTTCCCTGATAATGTAACATTGTTAACAACAAATCACTGTTGACATCGGCAGGAGGAGAGCTAGTTAATGTTGGCTGTGAGCAGCTGGTGGTCGGAGGTAACCGCTGACATAGTTGCATTGAATTACTTGAATAAAAGAACTTGAATAAACACAGCTGTTACGGGGAAAATTTGATAAAAAGATATTGGAGAGGGAATTATGAAGTTGTGCTCATCCAAAGATAGTGTAATGAAGGTCTATTTTTTATAAATGAGGATTTCATTGTTTCCCTGCCACAAAAGGGGGAATACATAACAAAAACAAAAACAACAACAAAAAAAACATCTGTCTCAGACACCGGCCAAAATGTTATTTTAAACATTGGTATCAGCTCAGATCTCACCAATTTCATTTGTACAACCTGACATTTGTAAAACAGCCAACGATAACACGTATCCCTGCCATTGATCTCCTAATCACGCTTTTACATGTGCATCTATTTTGTCCCAAAAAACAGAAAAACCTGAGGCCCTTCCTTGAAAAAAAATTTGCATATGCAAAATCTGCCCCAGTTTCTAGTTTTTGCCAATATCTCCTCTGTATCATTTAAAAAGATGCTCGACCAAAGAGAATAGCACTTTTGAAAAATGTTTTTAATTAGTTGATCAGGAAAATGTTTTCATTAATTGTTTAACCCTTGTCTAAATTGAGGGTGTACAAAAAAGTCTCACACACCTGAATATTTTACAGTAATTGTTGCTTTCTGTCTAGTAATTACTGACTGGAGTTAATAGCTTTTTGTGCTGCTATTGTTGGGGTGCAGGTGTGGGGGTGTGTGTTTACGTGTGTGAGATGCACCTGTTATTCTTAAAGAGCACATCCGTTCCCGTGAGCATGTGGGATCACATCTGCATATGTGTGTTACTCCTCTGCTCTGACTGACTCAGTCTTTCTTTGCAGCCAGTAAATATCAGAGCACGTCACCTCCTGAGAAATTATTGCCCTCCACCTACACACTGACAGACAAATATTAGTTATGACATGGATCCTGCAAGAATGAGTGGCCTCATTGCCAAAGACCGGCGCCAGGAAATCATATTAATCATCAATCAATCATCTTTAAATGGGTCATATCCCTTGAGATTTTTTAATTATGTGGATTCAAACTAATGAACTTCACTGTGTGCATGAGTGTGTGTGTTTGTGTGCGTGTCTCTAGGAGTTGTCTGACAGAGCAGAGTTGAACACCCTTAAAGGACAACTTCGGTATTTTTCAACCTGGGCCCTATTTCCCCATGTGTATGTGTGCGTATGATTCATGGGTACCACTCGTTCTAAAATTGGTTCAATATTGAGCTGCAAAACGAGCTAAAACGGTAACGGGGGCAAATGCATCCCGTATAAAAGTGCTTTTTTTCGCCACTGACCGGTTCAGATCGCCAGTGCTATCTCTGTAGATAGCATATTGTAGCGGCCCTGGGGCAGTGGTGAGTGTGAATGAGTGGAGTCAGCTGTCAGTCAGTGTTGGAGCAGAAAG
>NC_065510.1:35704461-35709048 GCF_006386435.1 Epinephelus moara | reverse complement strand
GATCTGAACCGGTCAGTGGCGAAAAAACACACACTTCATACACACATACTCACTTACAGTACCAAGCGGGGCCGCCCTCCCCCTCTCTGCTCCAACACTGACTGACATCTGACTCCACTCATTCACAGTCACCACAGCCCCAGGGCCGCTACCATATGCTATTTACAGAGATAACACTGGCGATCTGAACCGGTCAGTGGCGAAAAAAAGCACTTTTATACGGGACGCATTTGCCCCCATTACCGTTTTAGCTCGTTTTGCGGCTCAAATACTGAACAATTTTAGAACGAGTGGTACCCATGAATCATACGCACACATACACATGGGGAAATAGAGCCCAGGTTGAAAAATACCGAAAGTTGTCCTTCAAAAACACAAAAGTAAGAAATGGTGATTCACCCAGTTAACTTCTCATGTGGGATCACCTAATGAGCTCAATGTGGTCAATAAAGAGATGACACTCATCAGAGACACCAGGGGTATAAACAGGTGGCCAGGCAACAAAGTCCTTTGTCCTAGCCTGATACACAAGTCTAAGTGTGTATGCATGGTACTCTGACATGTTTATGGCATAGAGGAAATGAGAGCAAATAAAGGCTGAGCTCAGGGTCCGTCAGGTGATTTTACTGAAGAGGCACTCTGAGAACACAAGACTGAGAGGGAGAAGCAGAGTGTGGGGGTCAGAGGTGTAATGTATGGAGAACACGTACTGCATTGGATCCAGTTCCAAGCTATAAAGAAGCTGAGAACATGACTTCTGAGACGGGCAAATCTGGATATCTCAAATATATTAGCGGGCGACCACTTAATCCTTGCTCTAAATTAGGGATAGGATGAAACCATATGAAAATTTCAATTATAGTGACCAAAATGATCACAGTATCAGTATTTTTGTAGTATTGCTAAATTATGATGAAAATGTTCACACACACACTGAAAATGTTTCATCAAGTTTTATTTCTTCTTGGTGCATAAGCAGCCTGTCTGTGCAATGTTTGCTCAAGTGCCCCTGTAGATGAGGACAAGGGACCGGCAGGATCACTGGGTTTGCCTGTTGCATGCCCAATCCGTAAATCTCTGGAGCGCTGTCCCTGCATTCTGAGATGTTTTCTCTGACACTAAACAAACCCACACTGCATGTTGCGCCTGTGTCTGGGAGACTGTTGCTGACTTTGAATAAAGCTGATGATTCAAATTTGAAAGCCTCATGAAAATCAAAGATTCGATAGTCAGAGACCGCTCAGTCCATTGAGATTCTAGTCGAGCAGCCTTTCTGTTTTTTTGGGATGGCACATTTTGGTCCCTGGAAGAAGCAGCAGAATCAGCACTCCGTGTCCAGTCTGCTTAGCAAAGATGTCTGGGACCCAGCGTGAGTCTGAGTGAAATGGTGAGCAGCTACCTGAGGAAAGAGTGGCTTTGCCCGTTCAGGCTCTGAGATAACGTTATCTTCTGACTTCTGCTAAGAAGTGGTGAATTTAATATGATACAGTCCCTGACGTTTGTTTGATATCTAGTGTCGGCAAAAAATGTTGCTGCACATTTCAAATCCATCACTGGCGTTAATAGCACGCATTATCTTATAAGACTAACTTGGCTTGCTTACTATATAAAAGTGAATGTTGCTGTCACCCTGAACATCCCACCTTACTCCATTTGAAAATATGTCAAAAATTGGCCACTGTGACCAAATAAGGGAGTATGTTGGTGGAATTTATTTTTATGTTGTTGTTGTCCTCTCAATTTACAACTGCAATTCACTTGTTTGGTCAAATTCATGGACATGCAAAAACTACACCAGTCCCAATTTTGACTAGATGGAGAATGTCAGTATTCCTTTTACTTTTCTGTGGGCAAGACATGGTGCAAGTGTGACAACACTGTCTGAGGTCACCCACTTTAAGAAATAATTGGCAGAGAGACCACTGAGATTCTTCAGCTTGAACCCCACCATTATTTTCCTACTTTTACCTTCTTAAGCGTAACCTTTCCCATTTGCATTTTCATAGGCCCTGGAAGAAATAAAGTAGGGATGCACTGATCCAACCATCAAGTGGACTGAGTATTGGCCTGATGTCACAAATCCAACGAGGTGGTAATAACGCAACTGTGTAAAAACCTTCAGAAAAACATGATTCCTATTTAAACGAGCCTTGATGGAGCATGAATGTCTCCACTTAGAGTGAGGGAGTCATTCTTTCAATTGTATAGTAGTAGTAGCAGTAATTAATGTTAGAGTTAGTACCAGGAGAGAAAAAGCTTCAATTGAGCACTGCGATTACAAAGCACAAAAAGAAAAAAGCTTTCAGGGTACTTCATTTGTCGCCTACAGATCTGAGGAAGGAGCTCTGATTAAAACTTTCTGGTGCTCAAGGTGGAAACGAAGGTCCACTAATCATTCAACACCAACAGCTGAGACTTGGCATACCGTATTTGTTAAGGTAAAGTATTAAGTCGCTGGTACCTTGAACATAAACAATAGTTAGGTTAATGCAACACATTTCAGTTTTGTAATACTAGTGCAGTGCCTATTCAAAACATACCCGTTTGGCCTCCAGCAGGCCTGGCAGTATAGGCATACCTAAGGGGGTCTGGCCTGCCCACAGAGCTGCTTTGAGCCCCTCATAGTCCACTATCAATTGTTTCATTCAAAATAGATTAAAACAAAAGTAGCAAAGGGGAGCTTAGTGGGCAGGCAGATCAGGGGCACATTTTGGGCCTGGCTGGTGGGCGATTGCCACAGGGCTTTTTTTTTTTTTTTTTGCTGCCATAATATTCAATATGAATATGAATTAAGAGCTTATACAACAACTGAATCTTGTGTGGCAAATGCAGCTATCATTGCTCCCTCACTCACAGCTGACACGCACACACACACACACACACACACACACACAGGTTCCTTACTATATAGTTAGATAAGAACAACAAGGTAATGTAGAAAGACAACAGACTAAGAAAATGAATAAGAAATTTTGAAAAAGGAAGTCTGATCTGGAGATAGGATGTGCCGCTGTTCCCTTTGACAATTATGCTGGAAAATGTAAGCTGTGAATATAAAGCTGCTCATGTCTCCAGTGAAGCTATTTCTGTGATGCTAAACATGCAGTCAATCTAGCCGGGGGGATAAACTGTCATCGAATGCAGTTTCATAGGCAGCCTGTAACAGCGTCTGTCTGTGGTGTCACCACTGCTCAGCTGCGCATTCATGTTGGTTTGTATCTGTCCCAAAATTTCGTGCTAAAACAGAGGCAAATACAGATTTCACCAATAGGAGACATGTTTTTCCATCCATTTAACATTTCCCATAACCCAAGACGGCGATGCTGAGGGGAGACAAGGGCTATAATTTAATCTATGATGGTAGGCACTCTTTCTGCTCTTTTTAAGTATATGGGTTTGAATGCCACACACATGCACACACATACAAGAAAACAGCTGATAGCAGTTATGACAATGCCCATGAGCAGCAGACAGATAGCATAATGATGACCATCATCCCCACTGACAAAAGGTATTGTCTTTGCAAATTTTCTGTTTTCATAATTTAAAACCCAATACCTGCACAGCAGAAAAGTACCCTCTAAACAATTGTCATTCAAGGCACTGTCTGAGAACACTGCTAAAGAAATCAAACGCAATTTAAATTGAAAGAATGACCTTGAAAAAAGGGGGGCACAGAGAGAGAGGTGACAAGACAAAAAGTTTTAAATTGTCTTTCAACCCAAACACTGTTTTGAAAACAACAGAGCACTTTGTGATGTGGGAGGCTGATAAGTGTCATTTCTTTTGTAAATCTATGCAGAGACACTGATAAAACAAAGTGTTTGGGTTTTTGTATTTGTTGTAAAAGATTACAGATTTAAATATGGTGATCAAACAGAACTGCACAGTGTTGCACCATCTTGTCTGTCAGGCTTTGACAGTTTTGGTCGTTAACCAACAGGTTGGTGCACTTAGAAAGTTGCCAGTTGAGGGGGGTCACATCACTTTACTGCTTTTAAAAAACAACCCATGACACCAGCTTTCAAACCAGTGTGACATCTTTTTCAACCCATTAGTCACAAAAAACAGTCAGTGTTGGTTTAGCGAGCTGTGCCACAAAATAACATGTACGGGTGGTTTGAAATGACACATGGATTTTCAGCACCTATGACTTTGGCAACTAACACTTTTAAAATATGTTTCCTCTGATAGAGTTTGGGAAGAAACATTCCTAGTTATCATCCTTAAAAACACTCATAAACTCAGCCATTCTTTCATCGTTGTCTTAGAATGGTCTGATCAGATTTTATTAACAGTGCTAGCAACACAAGAAAACAAACTCTTAACACTGATTGGTGCATTTAAGTACAACCCCAATTCCAAATCCTTTGTGACATATAGTTGACTACAGTACAAAGACAAGATACTTAGGGCCCTATTTAGATGGTCTAAAGCGGACGGCGGAGGGCGCATAATCCATGTCGCAAGTGTCATTGCTATTTAGATGCAGGCGCAGTTGTCATTTTCACGCCCTGCGCCCTCTTCGTCTAACTAGCAAATGAACTTGCGCTTCTCTGGGTGTGTTGGTCTAAAAATGAGGAGTGG
>NC_065510.1:35678212-35703182 GCF_006386435.1 Epinephelus moara | reverse complement strand
CTTTTGGACAACATGTCGACAACTCTTCACCTGCTGCAGCTCTGCAAGTGCCTGCCAGCGCACCCCTCTTATTGTTCAGATGTCGAGTGCTGTCAATCATTGCAGCGACGCATGGGCGGTCAGGTCTCTTCTCTCCTTCCTCGAGCTGATTCTACGTGCGCCTCACGGTAGCGCATGTGCGCATCCATTGCGTCCCCTCGCGCAAAATGTGGCCCCCCATGGAAGATGAGGCCCTACGCACAGTGTTCTGCGTTTAGGGAGGGGCGGCCCTGACTGTGTTGCACCACCTTTCCTTTTTAACAACATTTGCTAAGTATTTGGGTACTAAGGACACGAATTGTTGATGTTTTGAAAGTGAAATCCTTTCACATTCTTGTCTGATGCCTTTGCAGATGTGCAGGTTACCCATGATGCCATGGACACTAACACCTCATTGCCATCGCAGATGCTGGCTTTGAACTTTGTGCTGATGACAATCTGGATGATCCTTTTCATCTTAAACCTGGCAGACATGACGTCCATGATTTACAAAAACAATTTGAAATGTGGACTCCATAAATCCTTTGCAACTGTGCATTGATGTTTTTATTATGTGTGAAGCAACACATGTTTAAAGGGCCTTTAAGGAAAACAATCACCGACTATTTGTGAATAATGAGGCAAAATGTCTGGACTCTGATGTCAAAGTCAAACACTTTGTGTGGGCATTTGCCTCCCAGACTCAAATCCTAACTTTTTAATGCACAATAAAAACAAGAATTCAAGTTCCTTTCTCTGCGATGTGCAAATCAGACTGTCCCCAGTGTCTGCAAAAAGATATCTGATATTAAAATATTGGAATGCTTATTTCCACTGTCAAACACATGAATGCTCTCCTGGCAATAAAACAGGCTGGAAAAGCACACAATTGGCACTTAGGCCTAAAGTATAAACTATCTTTGTGACTATAATCTGTTTTACCGGCCCTAATTTATAGTTTCCAATTTGAATGTTTCCCCAGAAAAACCTCAAATCCTTGTTGGGCATGCTTAAATCTGCACATACATCAAATTTACAGTGTATGGTAGGGCCATCAGAGTACCAACAATCACAATTTAAAATCAATGGCGTCTATAAAAATTAAAGCTGCAAGCAGCGTTGGGAGGGACCTCGGACTCACGCCATTTTGGCCTCCAGCTCACGTAGACAGTTAAAGACAAAAGTTGTAGACAATTTTAGACCCCTCTCCACTCTAGCTCACAGCTGACAATTTCTCCACATTTGCTCATGTTAATTTCAGAGGCACTAGCTCACTTCCTGTTGGATTTAGGTCAGGGGTGTCAGTGCGTGATTTGTAGGTCTTGATGAGACGAACAAGCCAGTTTTGGTTTGATCTTTCTACGACGTTCCTACGGGCCGCAGTAGCCATTTTAGTGTGAGAGCCCATTTTGGCACTCTTGGGGTTAATTTTTTCATTTGATCATATTTTTCCTTTGGCTGAGGTCCCTAATAAACACTAATCAACATGGTCTTTGCACCCTTCAGTGCTACCTTTCCTAAATCATTTCCTCAGTCCGTGACACTTTCCCAAAAACGACTCAAAGACTCCTTTCGGTTTCTTTTTGATGAGTTACTCCTCCTTTGAGTGTGCAGTAAACAGCTCTGCTGTCCACTTTACCAAAACACAGACAAGACAAGATGCGTATAAAGCTGACAACAAACTTCCAAGCGAAGTCTCACTCAAGGTCTTTGACAGATGACACTGGCAGGGTCCAAGCATCAAAACATTGATGATGCATCTGAGTGTTTTGTGTGCTTGTATGCTGGTGCTGCAATCAAGTGTCTTTTAATGTGGTTGGACTTGTTGCAGGGTTAATAAACACTATTGATTTTCCCAGAACTCTGAGGGGTAGACAAATAAACTCAATTAGCACTAATAGTCTGACAACACTGGGTTGTCAGGCTCACCCTGCTATAAGAAATGAATAGCAGAAGAGACAGATATACAGGTAATAGAGTAATGACTTCTTTTCCCAAACCACTTATTTTGTACCCTTTCACTGTTTTTTATTCATTTTCGCCCAATCCACATTCATCTTTGGTTTAAGACTCCATTTCAGTTCACTTAATCACAATCTCACAATACTGAACCCTGCTAATGGACGCAAAAAACAGCATTAAGGGTGTCTTGTCTGGCTCTGTAATTGAAACTTCAATAGCAGTTTGAATGGATTGTCTATCATGACACATGATCAAGGTGACAGGGTTATTCCAGAGCAGAAATGTGTGTGTGTTCTGGGTGTCTGCATATAATAGAAAACCATTATACTGGGAGAAAATGAGTGTTGAGAGTCTGGGAATAGATAATGGATAGGCTGGGAATGTGTCGATAATGTTAGGAGAGGAAAAGGAGGCAGAGTCACCTGACCTGACATCAACATAGGAGTGTTTTGTCTGCGTTTTTTGTTCAGCTGATCTTTATCCTGCCTTGACTATTTCTGTCCATTTACATATGTCATTGCTCCTCCATCAGCAAGCCAAAAAAAGCAAAAACTCTGCAGATACAAGAGCCCCAAAGTTTCATATTTTCTGCTGCTCTTTCCCGGTAAAAAGAAACCTATGTTAGAAAACTGGTAGACGAATGCAGATGCTTTTCTCATCTCTTTTGCCCTCGCCTGAGGAACAGACAGAGCAGTGTGGCAGCCAGAGAGTAGGATTAAATCACTAGCATGTCTGCAACCCACTCGAAACATACCTGCAAGGAGCCAACTTCCTCTCAGAGCACTGAAAATCCACCCAAGCTGTGAGATTTGATTGAGTGCTGCAGTAACAGGAGTTAAAGTCACGGTAATAACAGTGGACAAAACGGGACAGGTACAGAAACCACCCTGAACCTCCACACTGTCAAAGGTCTCAGTAGCCAGTTTTTCACTGTCTCCTACGCTTGGATAGAAATGGGTAGTAAAATTGTCATTAAATGTAACTAACTAAACATACTCTGAGTTATGCTGATAGGTTTTTGATGCAGTGAGTCGCAGAGGAGGAGTTTTCCCTGAGTGATCAAGGGTGGTTTAACATCATAATAAGCAGTATTACTGACATTTCTTTTTTAAATGTTAGTACAAGGTAGAGTAGGTTGCTCTGGATGAAGGGAAGGCTGAAGATGACAAACCCATCAGTCTATGTGGGTTCAGTATTAATTTCTCTTAATTTGTGGTAGGCTATTTGTCACCGCTCCTCCGAGGGTGGAAAATCCATTTCATTGTTGGGGGGACAATAAACAGAAATATTTCTCAAGAGCAATTTTTGGGGGGAACCAACAAAGCTGGAGTCAAATTTACTGTTGTAACACATATAAATGGAACCGGCATGGTCAAATGTATTTAATAATTATATTAAAAGTAATAATAATGTTTAGAACAGCATCCCTTATCAATACTGTAGTTCCTACAAAAAGGTTTTTAATATGTTCAACCTGCATTGCCAAGAATGACTAGTAAGTGGCAATGTACATTAAATATGGGTGTCGTTTCTCATCATTCAATAAGCGTCACTCCTTTTATCTCTGCTACAATGCTTCACAATAATATAAATCTCTAAATAAATGCAAGTTTATTGGCAGAATAAATCCTTCAATGAACAACCCCATTAAATCAAACAAAAATATTTTGCACAACATATGTGTTTATTGTGGCTTCTCTCAAAACAAGCTGAGTAATTATGTCTCTGAATGTAGGACAACTTAAATATGCACAGTACCATGTATATTGAAATTATAAGTTGTAAGTGTATACATAAGATTAAATAAATACAAAGTTACCTGTACAGAAACTATACTGTATTGTGCAATATAACTTTTATAGCTGTGTACTGGACTTAAACTAACAATCCAAACTGCATTAAAATTCTTTGAGTTTGAATGATTTTTAGCGGCTGGGCTGTTTGTATGACTGCTACATTCACACAGAAGATTCAGCCGTGAGGTAATGAAGTAAACAAAACGCTGTCTGGTTACAACTGGTAATGTGTTTTATTCTGTGGAAAAGTAGAAGTAAATGAGTCCTGCCGAGTACTGCTGTGTGCCGGTGTATGCGGACACAGACCTAACCATTGTGAGGCAGATGAAGGTGGAGGATGCAATCTTTTTAAAGTTGTAAATGCATTGTTTTGAGTATATAATTGGCACAAGTGCTCTCAGTTTTTATTATTATTATATAGTTTAAAACTGAATGCAATTGTAATAATTAACACAAATTCAACGAAAGTCCGGAATATTTTCAGGGGCTTGCAATTTTTCAAAAGTCCCGCGATTTTTCCACGTTTTTCCGCATTTCTGCATGCGATGTCATTTGGAACGTCATCAGACGCATCATCAAATGGCATTGCAGTATGAAGAAACGCTCTGTATTGACACAAGAATTTGCACTGTTTATATACAATATGTGTTGAATTTATTAAAATGTTATGTTTACAGAAGATGTAGCTTACATGTTGTTTTACAGTCACATTGTGTGTTTTGAGAGCTACAATATTCACTCAGGATTTTCTGCAACATTATTGGAGTCCAGAGCTACAATATTCACTCAGGATTTTCTGCAACATTATTGGAGTCCATGTTTTGAAACTAATTAAATAAAACTAAAGAAGAGAACTATAAAATGTTTTGAAACTAATTAAATAAAACTAAAGAAGAGAACTATAAAAAACAGGTTGCAGCTATTTTTGTAATATTCAGTATGATTATTATAGCAAGTGATTACACGGCTTTTTTTTTTGGAGGTAGTAGTTTAAAAAAAAAAATCACATTTTTTTTTGACTTTTGTCATTAGCCACAATTTTTGTCATTTGCTGCAATTTCCTAGCCTAATCCAGACCCAAATCTAGAAAGATTTAGGGTCTGGCTATGAGTAATGCAAATGGCCCAACTCGAGGGGTGGCACCAAGCATGCATTTGAAAATGTCACTGCACGCAATTGGATAACACTACGACCAATCAGAACAATACACGGGGTGACGTATCCAGAGCTTAGCTACCAGCGGAGCTAACTGGTAGATTAGACTCTTGCCGTATCCGGTCAGCAAAACAGCAAAAACGTCCTTCTTGCAAAGGAAAGATTCGAGCAGCGTTTTCTGTTCCACTTTTAGAGAAAAAGCCACTCGTTCATTGTAGCGGCCAAAGCCGTTTCAAACAACTGGTGTTCATCCGTAGCCATCTTGCAATGTTTACTGACTGATTCCGGACTTCGTCGTCACAGCTCTGTCGTCATCTGTTTCGCTCGCCTCTGGCGCCACCTATATCAGATACACCGATGTGATTGGTGCAGCTCGGCTCCAAGGGCATAGGTAATGAGCATCATTACTGATTGCCAGAGTGACTCGCTGAGCAAATTCAAATTGTGCTCTTGCAAGAACTCTGGATTTCCAGGGTACCAATTTCCCGCAAAAATCACAAAAAAATGCTGCAAATTTTATTGCATTTTTTGACAAAATTTGCCGCAAATTCAAGGTTTTTTTGCCGCGAGATCCTGGAGGGACTGTTTAGTTTTCTCAAATTATATATTGGGGGGACGATTCCCTGTTTTTCCAAAGAATGGGGAATTCTGCCTGTGCGCTCCTCCTCCGCTGTGATTAGACAGTCGCATAAAAAGTGACAGTAACGTGCAGCTACAGTGTTTTACCCAAAGCTGAATTTTTTTCGACTCTCACCAACCAGAAAAAAACAGCAAACATAAAGCACTCAGCACAGAATGTACACTCAGCAGCACCTTGTCAAGCTACTGGCATTTGTAGCATAGTGTGAATACACAGTGCCCCGATGAAAAAAAGAAAAGAAAAACATAAACATAGTGGTTATGACAGTAGATTGCCACCCCCTGCAGTTCATTTGTCAATAGCGTTGTATTGCAATATTACTGTTATTGTGACAGCCCTCGTCCCCAGGACCCAGCTGGTCATTTAAGAGGGGTCCCAAATATAAATAAATGTTGCAGTTTTAAACTCATATTTGGTGTTATATGGTTCGATTATGGCTCTATCCATGTATGTCAAAAATGTATCTGAAAACAAAACAAATATCATTGTAAATTTTATTTACAAAACTGTAGACTGTCCTTATATACAGACTTGTACAAAACATTACACCAACATCACATCTTGAGTTGGCTGAGGACCAAAATCATTTACCCAGTATCAAGTAAATCAAATGTGATATTTGACTGATATGTGATGATCCATAAAAAATTAAAATAAGATCCCATATGAATTTAATAGTGCACTATTTTGATAAATATGCTTATTCTCTCTCTTTCTGAGAAGAGTTTTTATGTTTTCCATTCACTTATTAAGACTATGAACAATACAGGATCTCATTGTGCACCAGAAATATGCACAGATAGGAATATTGCAACTGGTAAAAATATTTTTTCAAGACAGCGAGTCATCCTTGACATGAATCAATAGCCTCCAGTATTGATCAGTGGCACAATCACATTATCACAATGTAGCGTTATCTGGGGAAAAAATAGGGCGCGTCCCCTGGACAGTAGAACATCATGGACATGAGTTAATACAACATCTGCTGTCACAGCAGACACTGCGATGTAAGATAACAGGAATGTCTGTAGAAATATCCTACATATTTTTGAGTTTGGGTACATTTTATGAGCCTAAATATAAGGTTATTGTCCACTGGTGGTTCCCGGGGATCTCTGTGCCGTACCGCTGACAGAACCTCAGAGAGCCAGGGATGATGGCAAGCAGGTAGCAGGTTTCAGATCTGCCCAGACCACCGAAACAAAAACACAGACACATCGCTGACAGTATGATAATAATATCTAAAACACAAGTTTCGCTCTCAGTGGTTTCTGTGACATAAGAAAAACTTTGAAAATAGTCAGGCGATGCCACTGTTGCTATGATTTCAACAGAGCATGTAGCATTATCGGGGAAAATAATAGGGTCCGTCCCCAGGATGCATGCATTGCTGCACAACGTGGCACAGCTGAAAAACGAGTCACTACCGCTTGATGCCCTGACCACGAGCCCTTTCCCCAAGCATTTGAGCCAAATGCTGTTACTGCACGCCAGTGTCTGGATGTATCATTTATGAAAACAAGATGTATTTGAAGAAATCATTTGGTGGCGTCGGTGACTTGGTGGTAGAGCAGGCGCCCCATGTACAAGGCTGTTGCCGCAGCGGCCCGGGTTCGAGTCCTCTCACAGTCGACTTAGCTGACTGAGAAGGAGATTTAGAGCTTTGCCTCACCTGCAGACCTCAGAAAGCTAACACTCAGGCCCCTCCAGTATTCAGTAAGATCCCAACCAGGTGTGAAGGGCTCCAGACACACGGTGATGATAGGCAATTTATGCTTCACTAAGCTCTGCTGATGGGTTTGTCAGGGAGTTCAGCCGTGTGTAGGCTTCAATCTGCTTTTCCTTGGCTAAAAGCCTGCCTCAGGTTGGCACCCTAAGCAGCCTGTAGAAAATATTTGTTTGGATTTGTGTCCCAGTACAGAATTTTGTGAAACAAGTACAGACTATCCACTAGACAGACTGGGCTGGTTCCTGGGGGCCTCCAACCTCACAGGGCCTCAAAAGCTCCACCTTCTGCCATTTCATCCTGCCCTTTTTTTCCTGTTTTGTTTTTTTAATTAAATTAAATCAAACTGAGTGTTTATGCGTGTGCCTGTGTTAAAATACTTACATATGAATGCAGAGTTACTTCATTAAGAAAAATCAAATTTATTGATTTATAGGTCTGTATCTGACTCGGAATTATGACAGTCTTACTTTCCCCCATATAATGTTTTTAAAGTTTGACTCAGGGGGACGTTCAGTGTGACAGCAGCATTCACGTAATATAGTTAACAAGCAAACTGCACTAATGACAGACTGGAAACGTGTAACAACATTTTTTGCCGACACCACATAACAAACAAAAGCCAGAGACTGTGTTGCATTAAGTTGCTGTGAGAGATAAATTCACCACTTCTCAGCAGAAGGGAGAGGATAATGTTATTTGGAAGCCTTACAGTGCAGAGTCTCTCCTCTATGCTGCTGCATCATGTCAGCAGCTGCTTGTACGAAAAAGCACTCAGTTTTTCTGCAAAATCTGGGGACCAAGACGTCCCCAGAAGTACACTGCACAGCACACTGACGAGCAAAAAACAACTGCTCAAATTGAAGCAAACTCAGTAGACGGAGGGGTCTCTGGCTCATGATTAGAAGCTGACTGTCAAGGTGCAGCCCTACATGTATTATTGTATACCCTCTACCTATGCAGAGCAGTTTGAACTGATCAGTGTGTGTGCGTGTGTGTGTGTGTGTGTGTGTGTGTGTGTGTGTGTGTGTGTGTGTGTGTGTGTGTGTGATTTCTGAAAGAATCGTAGAACTGTATCAATAAAGATGGGGCACCAATCAGTGAAGCTTCTTGCTTTTGTTTTTTGATGCAATTCTATTTCTGGTTTGACAACACACTTATACTTGTTAATGAAGGTTAAGCTGCCACCGTAGATTACAACGCTTTGACTGACAGACTCAAAAATGTGTTTGTATCAAATATGTGAATTTGTTTCCATCAGGGATCATGGGCTCTAGTTTCCCGGCGCGGCGCAGGGTGGCGAACCCCACGCAGAGCTAGTTTCGAGCAGCGCAAACCGAGGCGCACTCAGTTTGGTAGTTTGGCAGACCGAGGTGCGTTGAGATGGGTGTGGCGGCGCAGCAGGGGGAGGTGTCGACAGATCCAGCTTGGCGCAGTGACAGTTTCGTGCCAAAAGGCTTTGCCGAAGGTTCGCTAAAAGCTCGCCAGATGAAACTAGGTCTACTGTCAGCGCAGGCGAAGCGCAGCTGGTGTAAGTGGAAGTTTGGCTGACCGGCAGACAGTGCGCACACGTCACCAAAACCTCACAGGCAGGTTTCCAGAATGTCAGGCACATTAACGATGCAATAAATAGCCACAAAACCACTATTCAATGCAACTATCTGCAATCAGCACATAAATGTATCTCTATATCGACTGTCCCGTCACATCTGATGTCAGATCAAAGGGGATTGGCACCGTTTGGCACGTTTGGCACGCGTAATGGAAACCCAACCTGATTTGATTAACACAGCTGCAAACTAATGAGTTCACATCCCTCTCAGCCAACCACAAACAGCCACAGCATCAGATAGGGAGTATATATTCAGCATCTGTCATCTTAGAAAAGTCAAAAGAAAAGAAACAGAGTGAGACTGCGAGAGAGAAAGAGAGAGCGCGCGCGCACGAGAGAAACGCAACATTGATTTACAATTGTGGTGACCTCCTCCCAGGCTACCTTTGCATCATCAGCCCGTGGAGGTCTGCTCGCAGTTCCGTATATTCGGACACTGCGAGCTTGGACCTCCCGGACCAAAACATCAGTTTCCTCCTGGGAGAAGTTTGGCCGTCTGACGCTGCTGCTCTCTTCTGCCATGGCGAATTGAGTAAACTCTCATTACGCCTTCGCGCGGCGCATTTAAGGGCGAGGAGAGGGGCTCATTTGATTGGTGTGATGTGTGTAAAACCCACTCCACGCCTTCTCTCCTCCCTCTTTCCGACTTGCGCAGGTAGGAGGGACGGAGGTGGGACAGACGAGTAGCTGCGCCAGCGCGCACGGTGTGCCAAACTTGCAAAATCCGCCTGGCCACACCCAGTTGGCGAAGCGCAGGTACGCTGCGCCCCTGCCTCGCCCGGTCTGCGAAACTAGAGCCCTGTAACATGTGGTATATACCGACATTATTTGGTTTTTAATGGCATTCTTTGAACATATATATATATCTCTCCGTATTTTCCACAAATACAATGGACAATATGTTTTTAGTTACAAGTCAAAGCCACATTGAGACGTCACAAGAATTTTAATAAAAACACAATGTGATCAAACTAAAATGCAAAGACAGTGACTTTTTTTTAATTTAGGCTATTAATCTTATGTTTGCACATGGCATCAACAGAGAGGCCGAGGGAGGGAAACAGTGACAGACACTTTGTCCGCATAACATACATCTTATGAAACGTCTGCGTTGTCGCTACATTTCTTAAACAGATCTGTCACATGCATCCAGGCGCTGTCTCCATGTCACAAAATAGACTACAACTACCAAGAACAACGTGCTGTGATCCACCTCACATATAGACAAGCAGCGCAGCTCTGGATTGCATGTGTGCAGCGGTAATTTCATCTCACAGACTGATTTAGCATAGCTTGTGCAACATATAGACCGATGTCACACTGCAGACTATTGAACAGACAGATTAAACACAGGATCAGCTCTGTGTCTCTCTGAGTGTTGCTTGAGAACTTGTGAGTGAGTGAGTGAGAAATCATATGAAATATTGTCCTTTTCCAAAAGGCAAAATCGGGATATTTTGTGTACATAAACATAGTCTCATATCGGACATCCCTTTCTGTATATTTTTTCTCCTTTAAACTGATAAATGTGCATATATATGTTCAGAAGAGGCTGTGTAATTGTATTTAAAGAACTGCAAACAGGAAAAAAGCAGTGATACTAGGTAATTTCTAATACATAAAGTGGATGGGCAGATTTGGAAATTCTAATATGTGGCGGGTAAAAACTGGGGGAGCTGAAACTGCAAGGAAACAGCAAGGAGAGGAGCAGGAAAAATCAAAAGAGCTGGCAAACATGGGATGCATATTTTATCGTTTATCCGAATCAGATCATTCATTCATTCATTCATCTTCTAACCGCTTCATCCTCTTGAGCATCGCAGGGGGGCTGGAGCCTATCCCAGCTAACATCGGCCGAGAGGCAGGGTACACCCTGGACAGGTCGCCAGACTATCGCAGGGCTGACACATAGAGACAAACAACCATTCACGCTCACATTCACACCTATGGACAATTTAGAGTCACCAATTAACCTGCATGTCTTTGGACTGTGGGAGGAAGCCGGAGTGCCCGGAGAGAACCCACGCTGACACGGGGAGAACATGCAAACTCCGCACAGAAGGGCTCCCACGCCCGGGATCGAACCGGCAACCCTCTTGCTGTGAGGCAAGAGTGCTAACCACCACACCACCGTGCCGCCCCGAATCAGATCAATTATATCAATATATCCTTTGAATGATTTATAATAGATTAGAAGATTCACTTGCAGCAAATCTTATCGAAAATAGAAAATAGACAGATGCCAGAACTAGCACCTCAGATTGCAAGCTGAACAGCCCAGTTGGTTACTACATGGCAGCTGATCACAACTGGATCAGCTCAGCTGTCAGTTGGCTTTAACAGCTGTTAAAGGAGTTTGTGTCTGTACACGTGCACTGTGTTAATACTAATGAAGTCACACAGTTATGTGTGGCAGAGCAGCAGTGTTTTCTCTCACACATGCATGTAAATAACAACATGCACACTGAGTGTCCTGCTCAGAAGCACAGAAAACAATTCTACTGGAGGAATATGTTTTTATCAATTATTCATTTTTTTGCATCTGTATTTATTGATACTTTGTGGATTCATTATTTAATAACCCAGTATATAATGACTGTGCCTTTTGAATCCTGGAAAAGATTTATGAGGCAAATTACTTCAGGGAAAATGAACACATATCAAAGCCGATGCTCAGGAATGATCAGTCTAACATGTGACTGAATGGAAATGATGAATGATGTCTTGCTGACATACAGACTCTCCGACTCTTTCTGACTTAAACTGGATCCATATAAATGAACGAGGGAAATTTCAGGTAATGAAAAGAGAAATCCTTCTAATAAATTACAGAGGTTGTGTGTGATCCTTTTGTTGGTCAGAACTACAATAGCACAGAATTATGACAACATGGTGAATCAGTCAAATTAAAAAATGGGAGAGAAACAGAGAGAGTAAAGTACTGGAAAAAAAGGTACCATTGGGGATCAAATGTGAATGGTACCCAACTCTACTTATGAGTACTGAATATAATTAAACACTGTAACCTTTGACTGTGCTAAATTTTGACATTTTCTGTCTCTTTAACAACACATAGCACAGAAATTCAGCGCAGAGTTTGGGTCTTTATTCTGGCTCAATTCACATTACACAGTTGATCACAGTCAAGTGAGAATAAAGAAATACAAGAATACCTCTCCTCTTAAGCTACACATGAAGCTTTGCCAGCTGTCACCTCATCCCCAAGGACAGGCCAGAGGGTGCAGGTGAGACTAAAAAAAGCTTTTGGTATTGAACAAAGAGTCCAAGACCACCAAAGGAGCATTTGCACCACCACAGAAATAAAGAGTTGCAAAGGACATTTTTTTTCCATCAGCAATGTCAGAACCCTGTCATGGACTGAATGACTGTAAGAACTCTTATTCTTCAGAGAAAATTGTGCCTGCACAGGTTCAGAGTCCACTGAAAAGATTCTTTTGACTGTTTTTCACTTATAATAATCAGTTTTGTCCCACATTTACCTGACCCTGTTTAAACTCTTTCTACCTCCTATTCTCCTAATTTTGTGTTAATCAGAGGACACTGCTTTTTCTTGCAAGTAATTAGTCATAAGAGACAAACAGAAGTTTTGGATTCCAGTGCCTACAACACAGCTGAATGTTTCATGAGAATACAGAAAAGTATTGACTTAGCAACCCAATTTATATCAAGGTAACAAACTGAACTGTCACTGCAAAAGTCACTATGTGCCAATGTTGTTTGGGTGTAATTAAGGATAGAATAATCTTTAATGTCTCACACCTTGAAGTGAAAACAGGCAACATTTCAAATTTTCCCCCTAGCAATTCCCAGTTGTATTATTGTTGCTACCGCTGTTGCAAAGACAACCAAATAACATTCTGTTTTCCTGGCAACTACCAACAACACATTATACACTGCATTTTTTTCCAAAGTTGCTTCAGCCATCCATTATTTCCACTACTGGGGATAGGTACTGCAAAAAAAACATACACTGATCCTCTTTGGTAACTGGGGATAGCTACTGATAGCAACCAGGGATACAAAACGCTATCCTCTTCCTGTTTCGGTTGTGCAATCGTTGATGCACTTTATTGGTACCATAAATCAAGCCTTCATTTGCAGACGGAACTGTACAGTGAAAGAGAAGCTTATAGGGAACCAATCTAAACACTGCTAGTGTCACCATTACATTGTGCAATCAAGACCACCAAAGATCACCAAATTACTTCATAATAAGTTAAATCAAATACTGCTTGCCTGTCTTGAGGTTTAAAGGAATCATCTACAATCATGACATGGGAAGAAGTCTACCTGTGTTTGATGGGAATTTCCTTGTACAACAAGTCATTTCACTACACTGACGGGTAATAAGGTAATAGGAAAAATACATTTTATTTATAGGCCTTTTCAAGACACTCAAGCTCACCTTATAGGCAAAGATAGCGGCAGAATAATAAGGTCAGCAGGATAAAGAATAAAGTAACATAACAAAAATAAATAATAAAATAATCAAGTTTAAAGTGAATAAAATTTGTAAATAGTAGATGTGTGTGGCTAGACTGATGGGAGTCAAACTCAAAAGGGTATTTGAAAGAGATGAGGTTTGAGGCGGAATTTGAAAGTGGAGAGAGAGTTGATATTACGAATGTCCCGTGGGAGGGAGTTCCAGAGGTGGGTGGCAGAGCAGCTGAAGGCTGTAGACCCCATGGTGGTCTGGCAGGTTGGTGGGACAGTGAGGTGGATGGAAGAGGAAGACGTGAGAATGCGGTTGGGGGTGTGGTTGTGCAAGAGTTCAGAGAGGTACAGAGGAGCTAGATTGTGGATGGCCTTTAAAAGTGAGGAGTAAGAGCTTAAAGTCAATGCTGTATTTAACTGGGAGCCAGTGAAGCTGCAGAGGAACAGGAGACAGGATTATTTTCATGAGTCATCACCCATTCTCAACTGAAATCCAAAGGGCACAAGGTATCTTGTTGGAACCGCTGTTGCCAACTCCTCAGTAAGAAAAGTAGCTAAGTTGGCAATAGGTTACTGGTTGGAACAGCGTTTGATTGTTCAACAAAGCTGATTTAAGACAGCTTTTTGTTATGTGTGCTATAGATTTTCTCAGTCAGTGTTATCAGTTTGTTTTCCTTACTAAATATTTTTATTATTTCCAACACAGTGCTTTTATCTTTCAATAGTTCTTTTAGCATCTATGTTTTCCTTTTATTGTGAAGCACAGACCGTTCTTGGGTTCGAAAGGGTCTGTATATAACAAATACTGACTTACATACTTAAAGCTCAAAGCAGTCTGGACTTTCTCGAGAGCCCTGCTGTATGAGCACATCACTTACTTTGACTGCGAACTCTGGGTATCTGCTGCAGGGAAAGATTTTTTCCACTTTTTGAAGTGAAAATCATATGCTTCAAAGCACAGCAGAGTGAAAAGAACATCCAATTTTAGAGCCCACTTTTGGCTTTTGTTAAAAAAATGCTGTAATGCCAAGGCAATGTCAAGAAGCTATAAAGATATTGCCAGGCTGCTGAAAATATTACTATGTACTTTCTATCAGTTAAGAAAAAATGTTCAAGATTTTATTTTGAGGAGGTAGGTCTCTGTCTGCTGTCAAGGAGAATTTGGTGCGGTTCGTTTGTGGTGTGAGAGCAAACACATGATTACCAAATACAGGATTTTATGATATGTGGCTTGATTACAAAAGCTGACCTACCAGCCTAATAAATCCATCTGCTGGCCATAAAATCTGTTCAGGACACAATCTTATAATTGATCAGTACTTACGCAAATCATTTGATTACCATAATATCACATATGCGTGTCAGCGCGGGTATTTGCTGTGCCTGGCTGCGTACTTGTCAGTTCATTAACATTACAAAGTGTTACAGCAAGCCCACAGTAATAAGCTCTGAATCATTACAGTACAAGATGCCTCTTTTCATCCTTCCTCTACCTGTTAGTTGCAAGCGCACAGTATGTGCGCTTGCAACGCTGTGTGTCAGACAGAGTGGTCAGCAATACCGGGGCCCCGCAGGNCATTACAGTACAAGATGCCTCTTTTCATCCTTCCTCTACCTGTTAGTTGCAAGCGCACAGTATGTGTATTGTGGAGGACTATAAGTACCTGGGGGTACACATTGACAATAAACTGGATTGGGGTAAGAATACTAACGCTCTCTATAGGAAGGGCCAGAGCCGTCTCTATTTTCTGAGGCGACTGAGGTCCTTTAACATCTGCCGGACTATGCTCAGGATCTTCTATGAGTCTGTGGTGGCCAGTGCTATCCTCTATGCTGTTGTGTGCTGGGGCAGCAGGCTGAGGGTGGCGGACGCCAACAGACTCAACAAACTGATCCGCAAGGCCAGTGACGTTGTGGGAATGGAGTGTGACTCTCTGATGGTGGTGTCAGAGAGGAGGATGCTGTCTAAGCTACGAACTATCTTGGACAATGTCTCACACCCACTCCACCATGTGCTGGTCAGGCACAAGAGTACTTTCAGTGGGAGACTCATACCACCAAGATGTACCACTGAGCGCCACAGGAAATCATTCCTGCCTGTGGCCATCAAACTGTACAACTCCTCCCTCTGAGTGGCCCTGAGACTTTTTCACACACTGCAATAATTTAATTTAACTTGTGCAATAACCCCATTCACCCTGACTGTATATATTCTGTTTGTGTAAATAATCTTGTTCAGTTTACAATATATATATGTATATATATATATATTTATTTATGTTTATGTTTGTTAATAATTCCTGTTTATTTAACTATATATTTGTAAATACTATTGTTTAAATTTCTTATATTTTCACGTATCTTTCCTCTCTTGCAAGGAGCACCTGTAACATAAATAATTTCCCCTCGGGGATCAATAAAGTATTTCTGATTCTGATTCTGATTCTGATTAGTCATTTATCATAACATGCAATCAATGCGAAGTCTAATTCTAATAATGCTTTGCATCTGACATTTATTTGTGCGCTCACTGTTACACCAAAGAACATAGATATACACATTAGAAGCATTAAAGTGCTGAATTAAACTTCTGTCAGTCACCGGAATCTGACTCCGGACTTAATGACCCGAAATAGAGGTGTCAAAGCACCCGTAATAATGAAAAATATGCAAACAAAATGGAAGACCTTTATCTGTAAGACCACTCTAACTAACTCATTAAATGAGAGTCATTAAGTGTTTCCAGTAAGCAAGTTATTAAAAAAAGGTGATAAGAAAGAAGGAGGCAAGTTAGGGACTAAAAAACCGAGTGAGAAGTTTTAGGTAATTCGCAATTTCTTGTGGCACTGTGTGAACTGTTTTCAATCTATCTGTCCCCAAAGTGCCTATTAATGTGAAGAGGAAACTGTGTATAATTAATTGAAATGTACTGTCTGACAATGCTTGCACAAAAATGTAACCAGTGGGTGTGCCATGTGTATCACTCCATTTAGAGACTACAGATGGAACAGATACCTGCTTGTGCCTGCAAGCTATTAGAGACCATTACCAAAAAAAAACAGCCCAAACTCAGCGAGAGAATGTAAGTCTCCTTATGACGTAACGTCATCAGATTTTCTGATCGACCTGCAACTCAGATCCATAACATTTTTATAACAGCTAGTATTGCTTATTAACTTGCACAATACGAGATGAACCAGAAGCAGTGGGTGGGGAAATCCATGCAATCCCCCCCACCCCCCTCAATTCATGACCAGAGTGTATCACATGCACATCTTTTCTGTAGTTTGACAGGAGTAACTGTATCATATGGTGTGAAATGATCAGTACTACAGTTGGGTCGATTTTCTGTTTTGCCAGTTGGGTCTGATTTACAAGCTTAAACCAGTTTGATTTTTTGCAAAGTGAAAACATTGATCTATTGATATTGACAGCCAACCTGATCTCACAGAAATACGTGTAATGACCATGACTTCTTAACGCCGCTTTCCGTGGTGGCAGCACGTAATGGGTTGAAATTACGTGCTGCCACCACGAAAACAATGCCAATGTAAAGTCAATTAGGATCCTCTCCCGTGGTGGATGCACGGATTCCCTGATTCAATTACGTAACGTCAACCTCGTTTTCCTCAATGATATCTTTAACATTCCTGTATACACACAAAAACGCAGAAGTGTCCTTGATAACTCAACAATATGACAGGTTAATGTCAAGGCCATAAAATAAAATAAATGTATTTTGACAGCATTTGATAGCGTAGGACTTTAAGAGCATTGTGCTGTGGGCGGATGGGGCGCAATCCACTACTGTTTTGTAGCTACTGTCTGCCGTCTGTGGGCTTCATTCCATTTCAGATTGCCGTCCATCTGACGTAACCGAAACCAAACGCCACTAATAAATAAATAAATAAGAAGAGAAAAATAAGGCTGAGCACGGAAGAACCAGAGAGGAAACACCATCACATGGAGCCGTCTGCCCCTGGCAACCCGGCCACCCTCCACTCCACCAGGGAAGAGCGGACTCCAAGCCAGCGCCACAGAACCAGCNTATTTTCGTTTCCAAATATTTATTTGAAAACGAAACCATTCATACGGTCAATAAAAAAACATTTTGTTAGTAATAAAAAACAAATGTAATCTCAATGTGACCGCGCCATCTGGCGGGACTGCGGCTGAACCACTTCCAATGTTCATTCATTCATTCACTCAATCGCGTGTTCAGTGTGTGTGTGTGTGTGTGTGTGTGTGTGTGTGTTAGTATGCCAGAGAGGAGGAGTATCAATAAAAAAAAGTTTCCAGTAATTATTTCGGTGTTTATTTCTTTTATTGTTCCGTTTTGTTTTTTTATTAAAATGCGTAATATAGCCAACAATATTATAGACCAAAAGTTAATCTAATTATTATTGTAGAATGTATTTAGCAAATCACCACTCTCAACTGGAGACAGCAGCAAAAAAAAAAAAAAAAAAAAAAAAGCCATTATAAAAGGCTGACAAATAGTGTTAATTAATTGACATGAGACATTGGAGAGGTTGTCAGTCCTATTCTATAGTCTGTAATATTTTTTATTTTATTTTTTATTTTTTATAACTTCTCGGAAATTACTCAAAAGTAGAACATGCTAAAAGTAAATACAATAATAGGCTAAATAGTATCTAAGCAATAATAAAGTGTCTAAACAATAATAAATAGTATCTAAGTTATCTATTAGGCCGCCATTCCACTCTGTAAATAGATTTTAAAAATTTTAATATGATTTTAATATTATTTTTGCTTATTTCATTATTGTTATTATTGGTTTTACTTTTTAGTAGTATTGTACTCTCTGAGGATGACTCATTTTAGTAACTATCTACAGTGAAAGAGATAAAAACAAGCAAAGAAACAAACAAAACTCATTTTATACACTGGGCCTTCAAAGTGCTCTCTGAAACTACACCTGGCATGGCTTGTGTCCAAAAAATGAAAAAATCAAAACTCTGTCGTAGAGCTAAACCAAATACATCATTGGAAAGGTCTCAACCTGGAGAGTAACATATGTCAGTATGATGATTCTACATGGCTCCTGCTTTCAGCCATTCACCTTTGAACCTTGACCTCAGTGCATGTTTGAGGGCTTATAACTCAGCAACAAAAGGGGGTACAGACATGGGACCAACTGTTATAGAGAGCTCTTGACCTCAGCTATCATGTGAGTGTAGTCAACAACTGAGGGTGCTGTCAGATATGGGTAAAATATGGATAAAATTAATTTTCACCCATTTAGAAATTAGATATTTAAAATCTGATTACACAAGTGTGTTTACCATCCCCTTAAAGTCCACAGTGTACTATCAATTCAGTATTTACAACTTCCAAATCTAGGAAAAACACTTATATTTTTTAAAAACTACAATTCCCTGGGACACCATGCAGCTTGATACATATCAGCAACATATATGTAGTTCTTCTGATTTGCAAAGTAGGGCTCTAAATAGGGTTGTAAAAAGATATATCTACTGAATATATCTAATATCTAGTAAAGCCAAACTAGTTATTACACTGCATCTAGATGAACTATGTTAAGAAAATGTAAAGATGTCGGCTAATTTTCGATATTTTAGCTAATACGCTAGAAACAGCGTTTTTTGGACAGTAGGTTTGTTTGCGGCTTGCTGTAAAATAGGGTTGTAAAAAGATAGATCTACTGAATATATCTAATATCTAGTAAAGCCGAACTAGTTATTACACTGCACCTAGATGAACTATGTTAAGAAAAAAAGCAAGGATGTTGGCTAATCGTAGTTATTTTAGATAGACTCTAAAAACTGCGTTTTTGGGACGGTAGGTTTTTTGCGGCTTGTTGTAAAATAGAGTCGTAAAAAGATACATCTACTGAATATATCAAATGTCTAGTAAAGCTGAACTAGTAATGACACTGCACCTAGATGAAATATGTTAAGAAAAAGCAGGCATGATGGTTCATTTCAGATATTTTAGCAAGTTCTCTAGAAACAGCGTTTTTGGGACTGAATATTTGAATAGGCTATAACAAATATCTAGTACAGCCGAACTATCACGTTATTATCATTATTATTATTATTGGTGAGAAATTATAACAGAGGAATATATTTGCGGTGTTAAGAGGTCGTGGTCATTTCACGTATTTCTGTGAGATCAGGTAGTGACAGCAGTGTGAAAATACTTTGGATTTTGGAGAAAAAAGGGTCAACAGACAAAGCATATGCCATACATAAACAATGCTGTTATGAGATAAAGCATGACATAACATTACCTGCCTGGATGGCCATCTCAATCCACTCGCTAACTTCTCACTACAGCAACATTAACTGCTCAGTTTCAACAATGTCCAGGTGAAAAAACGTGCATGCAGGCTGAAATTCAACCGAGCTGTTCTGTTTGGGAGATGCAATGAGTTAAACCAACGGTGAGTAAGAAAAATAATAACGTTATAGGTAATTTGTTAAGCTTTGAGTAGAGGAATAAAAGTTTGCTAGCCGCTAGGTTATTTATGCAATGCAAACATGCTAAAGCTAATAATGGGTCACTAGCAAAAAACAATTGACATGGCTCTATAGTATACCTTGACAGTTATTATTGAGCTGAATTTGATACTTATGTTAAATAATGTTGTTAATCCTTGGGGCGTCGGTGGTAGAGCAGGCGCCCCATGTACAAGGCTGTTGCCGCAGCGGCCTGGGCTCGAGTCCAGCCTGTGGCCCTTTGCTGCATGTCATCCCCCCTCTCTCTCCCCCTTTCACACTTAACTGTCCTATCCATTAAAGGCAAAAAATGCCCCCAAAAAAATATCTTAAAAAAATAAAAATAAATAAATAATAATGTTGTTAATCCATGTTTTATGGTTGCTGGGAGAAGTTTGCCTTCAGGTCTTTTAAGCCAGATAGTCCTGAAGTTTTAGAAAACAGATGATGGTTTGGGTTAAAATGAAAAGATTTCTTTTTTCTTGGAGAAAGCCCTGAAGGTTAACTTAATTCCATGTGCTGTTTTATTTGTGTTAGTGGAGTCAGTTAAAAGTAAACTTCAGTGCGTCTAAGATGTTACAGTGACTTATGTATGTGTTATTTTATCTTTTATGTCCAAAAGTAAAATAGAAGGGGGTGGCAACTTCTTTTGTAACTGATTGTGTTATATGGGCATTTTAATATCATCTCACACTGCAGGCCCCTAAATCGCATTGCATCGATATAGTATCGTGGTAGACTTTGTAATATCGGCACATATCGTATCATTTTCCAACGAATCGATATAATATTGTATCATGATGAGACTGGTGATTTACACCCCTAATAACGACATGACGAACATAATTTTATGTTTATAAACTGACTAAGAGAGTCACTATTGTCTGACAGGCTGTGAGCCAAGCACAGCGACCTAAAAGAGATCGCATTTCAGTAGCGGTGGAGGGGCAGAGCTGTGCATGCTGTGTTTGTTTACTAGAAAGTTTGTGTGTTTTTTTTTATTGACAAGACGAGACATGGCAGAGTTAGTCTCCTAA
This sequence comes from Epinephelus moara, assembly GCF_006386435.1. Classification (NCBI taxonomy): domain Eukaryota; kingdom Metazoa; phylum Chordata; class Actinopteri; order Perciformes; family Serranidae; genus Epinephelus; species Epinephelus moara. The sequence continues at coordinate 35,682,299 of NC_065510.1, read as the reverse complement.
GAAAACCAGAACTGCACCAATATGATAACATTTTGGATCTGAGGCTGACGAAAGAGACGACCAAACTGTCTGCAGACAATGTGGTGTGCTGTTTAGGGCTAAACGTATGTTGGAGGGCTTGTTTCTATTTATAGGCTACCTGTGACTCACTTGAATTGAGGAATTACCTACACGATGCCTCCTTATTTCACTATAGAAAAAGGTGTCAGGTAGCTTAAGTGAGTTTGCTGGGGAGTTGAAAGTTCCTGTTAAGGTCAATGTTTCCAATAATAACAGCCTACTTGTTGTTGGCTATATAATGTCAACACTAAACCTGTTTTCTGTTTAAAAAGTAACGTTACAAATGTATGAAGATAGCAAGCAGGTTACTCAGCCATCTTTTAAGTAGTTACGTCACTAGTCTGATCTTGAGCTCACAGCTAATATTTACATAGTTTGCTTACATGATGTGACAGAAGTGCATATTCTATGTATATATTATATGTTTCAGTGGGGACAGAGATCTCCGATGTGACGCGATGCAAGATAATACTGGGATGCTCGTTTGATGTTAGGACGCAGTGTCATTATGTTACAATCAGGAATGACTGCTGAGTCAAGCACATAAAATTAGGTCCAGTCTTGCATTAATATCAAACCACTTAAAAAAACAGCCCAACCCCAATCAGTACTTATTTATAGAGGAGACATTCACAGTACAAAGGCCTGTTGCCAAAACCAAACCAGGCAGCTCAATAAATTTTGAGACTACCAAACAACACTCGTTCCCTGTGGTCTGTTATTCAATTTGGAACGAGACAGGCATTCCTGATGCTGCTCCAAAACTTTTACCTATGCTTTGTTTTATTCACAGATTTTTCCCTCCAAATCTCCTTTCTGTTTCCACCCCAGAAATCTAAAAATGACTTACAACAGAGCTGTCACAAGAAGCTGCCAGCCGAGACTCTAAATGGAGCAGAGAGAGCCATGGTGGAAATGCTATTAAAAGCTACTTGTTGCTGCACCAAAACACACACCTCACACTCCACAATGATAAATATTCTAAAGATCTGGAAATGCTGTTCTTTGAAATATTTATCACACACACACACACACACACACACACACACACACACACACACACACACACACACACACACACACACACACACAGACCATGGACACACACCTGTGATCTCATACTATTAAAGTCAAGTTGGCTTGAATATCTTCGAATGAAGATTTTTTTTCTGGCTGAAATTAATTCAGCGGCCATAATTTACCAACAGTCAGAGTTGTTTTGGTTTACCTGCTGTGGGTGCCATAAGCAGCAAAAGTAAGAGTCAGTCAGACAGATATGCTCAGCTGTGTGTGTGTGTGCATGTTTACAACTGTGTCTCCTTGTTACAGCGTCAACCATCCTCCTGACAACTTAATTTACAGAAAAAGGCTGACATAGTCTTGGCATATTTGTGCTGAGGTAATAAAGTTTCTGGTTGGTCTTGTTTTCTGCAACAAAGTTGCACAACCCAACTTTCTGCTGGACATTCTGACTTCAAAATGAACTGTGATGAAAATCAAGAAGCAGTATTGTCTCTACATTAGGTGTATTTGGGGTTGGACATTATGCCCAGAAAGAGTATCACAGCATTATCTCTGTATTCTTGTGTTTTACCAAAACAAATTCTTAATTAAAAAGAATGGTTATCACTAATTGTCAGTCATTCAAATGTGAAAACTGTCCACCATAACTTTGACCATATAAAGTTTTTGTATATATTTCACTATTATACTGAATCATCACCCTGGCAGGTGTAGGTCTCACAGGGTTAGACAATTTAGAATGACATTTGAACAACACAGCACAAAAAACAGCTACTTGATCTACGAACCAAAGATTCTGTACAAGTATAAAATATGTTGGGTCAAATACAGGCCAGTTACATTTGGAAAGCTGAGCCATTACTGCCATCCCATATATTTCAAACCATATACCACTGTCAGGATTGATGAGTGATACAAACAACTACAGGACTACTTTGCCAGGCACTGACATTTCTGGCTTTCAGTTTTTTTCCTTTGATTTACTGTCACTCATCACTAAATGTCTCTGTCGAGCCTCTCCTCCAGCTGTCTAAGTATGTAACTGCCCCTTTGACAATCTGAGAAAAGTAGTGGTCTGGCCCCAGACTCGAAAGTGCTTGTTAACTTTAAATTATAGCCAAGCATATCTGAGTGCCTCTTGCTGCAAAAGCTGTGATGATAGCAAAGCAGGCCACAGCCTGAATTAAGTTTATTGGAGAGATGGATCCCTCTTACAAAGTGACTCTGTCATAACTTGCTGTAAGTTGAACGAATAGCTGGACAGACCCATCCAGTACAAGAAAAAGGGAACTGTGAAAGGGAGCAATGACCGCCAGATTTAAAGGAACAGTGTGTTCGTTCAAATAAACACAAGAAATTTGTGCTCTAGAGAAAGGATCAGCACTCAGTGAATAACCTCCTAAGCCCTAAGATAAGCTTTTATGGCAAGGCTTAACTATACAGACCAGTGAGCAGTGATAACTAACACGTCTTTGGGGTCATCAGGTGGGAACCTCCTTTCACCGGTGTTTCGTCTAGTTGGTCCCACGACACCTCCAGGAGGCTAGACAGTGATCTCTGGCGTCCCAGAGACACTCCCCTAATGCCAGGTCTCACTGCTCCCCACAACGACCCAATAACCTCCTTTACCTTACTTACACATGGCTTTCTCAGCCCAAACAGCACCGCCACCTTCAACAAACCCAGGCTCCATTTATGCAAGCTCCAGGTAGTGACCGTGCCGATGCTACCTTTCCTAGCACATTCACCATACCCTATTTCACATGCTACATATCACAACTCCAATATAAGCTGTAAGATTTAGGCGGATTTGGTGGCATCTAGCAGAGAGAACTGGAGATTGCAACCAGCTGAAACTTCTCCCGGTTAGAATTCCTTCGGTGGTCATTGTTCAGGAGGTTTTTCCGAAGCCAGATTAACCGCAGAGGTGTACTCCTCACCAAAGTCAATTGATCCCGTGATTTAAACTGGTAGTATCTAGGGGTGTGTCACATTATCTCCATCATGATACTACCTGTATAATTTTTAATATCATATGAAAAATTCATATCATGATTCTCACAATATTTCGACTTGTTGACATATTGACGTCATACTGTTACCCACAGCAACAAAAAGCATGGCTGAAAGCCGAAATGATTACTGACATTGGGGTGGTTCCAAAAAGAGAAGCAGCTTCCGTAGTGTGGAATAAACTGTGGTGTCGTTAGGCCTGGGCATCCTTGATGTTTTATGAACAGCGCCGGATTCACAGACTCTTTGAGTTAACCTCCCTGCAGAGGGAACTCATTCAGCCGCTCTACTGCAGCAGCACAGCGTCTCTCCCTCTTCTTTCTCGCCGCGCACACATGGGAGTTGGTGTCGTCAAGTGATTTTGTTATAAACCTTTGGTAAAGTAAACCTAAGTGCCGCTTGCGGTTCGACAAAAAACGACTTATATGTGAATGTGCAATAGTTATGGTATCATAGCAGCCTGTCACAAGTTACAGCGCAATGATTAGAGGAGAAATGGCAGAGCATAAAGGTCCAGGTGGAAAAAATAACTCAATCATTTAGAATTTTGCTGAAAGAGAAGGAAATATCCTGTTTATTTATATATATAGATCCCAGGGTACATTTTTTCGTACTTGAGAGCTGTTTAGATGTGTAATTTGTAATAGATTTTATTTAATTGAACTATTAATATACAGAATCTGAATCTCACTCTGAGTTACTGTTGTTGTTTACAAACAAAGAAATGAGAGAACATTTTTGTTTAGTTTTTACTAGTGCTGCACAATTTGAGAAAAATGTGCGATTGTGATTATGGTGGACAATATCGCGATTTGCGATTGTGATTGCGATTGCGATACAATATCGCGATTTGCGATTGTGATTGCGATTGCGATTGCGATTGCGATTACAATATAATTACAATAAAATGTAATAAATAAATGGTATCATGAGTCTTTTTGCTTGATTCAGTGTTTCCCCTACATTATATTAGGGGGGCACTGACCTGACA
>NC_065510.1:35671755-35677773 GCF_006386435.1 Epinephelus moara | reverse complement strand
TTTGTTCCTTGAGCTTATGTCAAGAAAGCATAACTGGCCGTCTATATCGATTCTAGCTCGCCATACAATAACCATAATCACAGTGATTCAATCATAGTTGATCTCAATTAGCGTTACGTTACGTCGGAATATTCTGTCGGCTCTGCTCAGTGTTTTCAGCTCCGTTTCGTTTTGAAACACTTAACGTTAGCAACATAGCTGCTAATACGGCTATTAGCTACTCAGCTAGTATTAGCTCCTAAGTGTCTTAAACAAAAACGGAAAACCTAATCGCCGTTTAGGAGGACAGATACGGCTCAAATGTCCCGCATACGTCGAGAGTTAAACATTTCTACAATCTTAGTAAAACAGGAGTCCCTCACACAATAACTGACGTTTGCATAACATAACTTGCATTGGCTGTAAAGCTGTGGATGATGGTCACGGAGATGAGCAGCAGATTTGTAGTGTTGCTACCCTTCGCCGCAACTTTCTTTCTGCATGTTCTGCACACAGGATAGTTGTCCTCCACCAGCTGTCCCTCGGCATTCTTCAGAAACCCAAAGTACGACCAGACCTCAGACTTTGTGTGTTTAGTTGGGGGGAAAATGTCCTGAGTGCCGCTTCCGCCATGTTTTCATTCTTTGTGTTTACACATGCTACGCATTCACGCAGCGTCTGAATCGCGAGACTTGAATGAGGCTGTTATTACATATCCTGATAATCCACCGCGATAATGCAATTAATTTAAACATAAACAGTAATTCTTACCATGTAAAAATTAACCGAAATTTACCGTAATATCGGTAATCGTTACATCCCTACTGTGCTTGGATGTTGTTTTATGAGGCTCTGGCGGCTTTCAGTTGTCTCATTGTCTTTAACGTTACACGGCTCGGCTTTCTCTCGCATGCACTCTTCCTACTTTTCCCTGTGCTGTGCTGTCTCAAGTGTTGTCATAGATTGGTCGTGTTGCCGCGGGACATGGCGACTTTAACTTTTAAACTTTCACACAGCACGTCTTATGGCGACTTTAACTTTTAAACTTTCACACAGCACGTCTTTCAGGTATGGCGACGTTGGACAGAAAGACGTGCTGTGTAAAAGTTTAAAAGTTGAAGTCGCCACGTCCCGTCTTGAGTGCTGATATAGATTGGTCGTGTTGCCGCGGGACGTGGCAACTTTAACTTTTACACTTAAACTGCACGTCTTTCTGTTCAACGTCACCGTACCTGAATGCAAAGTATCGCCATGTAACAGACGTTTTTTTCGCCACCAGCTCAGCCTGTTCATGGTCGAGCTCATGCTCTTCTTCAGCGTCTGTGTTGGTCACTGCTGCACGCCGGCTGCACGCACCAGGATAGCTTGTGGGCATGATGTCAACAAACTCCACACACTACAGGAGAGGCAGTCACGTTCACAGGAACACACGTTAACATTTATTTAGCCTACATTAAATCGCAAATCGCAGCCTTTTATACAGTTACGTAATCGCACAGCCTGACATCGCGATTGCAATTAGATTAATTGTGCAGCACTAGTTTTACTGAATATTTGAAGACAAACTGTCAGGTTGTCATGTAAAACAAAATCACTTATTTCAATGCAATTCTATGTTCTTACATTAATAATAAAATATATTCTATGGTGGCTGACACGAAAATGTAAATGGCCTTATTTGGAGCCAATGTTTGGTTTGTCCATTCTAAGCTACCGTCACAACATGGCAGTGCAATATACTGATCTCTGTAGATTAGGACCTACTCTCTATGTAGATAAACAGCTCATTCTGAGGTAACAAGTAAGGTTGTAGTCAACCAAAGAAAATCTTGGTCGAGTAAAGTCACACATAATCTTCAACTAATCGATTAGTCGTGGGGGGAAAAAAAAACTGCACGTTATGTTTACTTCTGCAGTGGTGTGCCTGTGTCACTCTGCAGTTACACCTCCAAAACACTAGTCGGCGGTGGAGGACTGTGGCAAGTGCTGTAAAGTTTAGTTCAAATCAAACTTTATTTATATAGTTGATTCAAAACACACATTAAGTATGGCTTAATAGAGACAATTTCAAACACAAGTACTTAAATTGGCTTCACTATAAATCGCAGAACTGACAAACACTTGTCTTTGTCTGGACACATTTCCCCTACCAATACAACATGCTAACATTATTAGCACAAGTCTGTGGCATTTTACATTGTATAAATTAGCCTAGCATCTAGCGATCTTTTCTTCTTCTCATATAAAGCTAGGGACAACAGCAACATGTAACAAAGGTAAGGGCACATACTTTGGCTCCATTACAACTCACAACATTCACCGACAAAACAACGGTCCTGTGCTAAACACGTTTTCCAAGCAAATACAACATGCTAATGTTATTAGCGCCAGCCTATGGCATTTTACATGGTATACATTAGCCTAGCGACGAGTGGAGATTTCCTCTGTTTATATGAAGCCAGGATAAATCCCTTAGTATAAATCCCTGAAGGATAAATTATACACATGACTTAAAATGCTATTTTAGTGGAGGCTTTACTGTCTTCACAATTTATTGTTTCTTATCTGTGAAATACAAGTAAATACAAGCTTCGTTTCCACTGAGGGAAATGGTTTCAGCTTACAAAAACAGACAGGAGGTCTGCGTCACCGCGACACTGAGCGTTAGGGTGGGCGATTATTCGACTAATGAGAATTTGGTCAGACGAGAGCATAGCGACCAAATAATCCAGGAGACTACAGCCCTAGTAGGAAGAACACAACAATTTGTATTTTAAGTGGTTATACACTAAAGAAAACATGCTGATTACATTCTGTTCAATTTCTGCCAATACAGTCTATCCCACTAAATCCCACTGACTGGGCCTTCAACTCACACACCCAATACCTGGTATTTTCACCCAATGGGAAAGTCAGATTAAAGGCACGCTAAGCACCGTTGGGCGTCACTTCTGTTTATGTTCAACAATGTTATCAAACACATCGGAGCTAGAGAGTGTGAGACATGGGCACCGCATTCATGTGTGTGTGTGCTTGCTTTCGCTGGTCTCAAGCTGGCTGGTTGGTGCAGCCTGGACCACAATGTTTTAGTTGCCATTTGCGGAGCCTGGGCTGCCTACAGAGACCGGACTTTTTCACAGCATATTCAGAGGACATGTAGCTAGCGGATCGTGAGGAGATGTTTGCTGTATGTGACAAAAACTTTTCAAGCTTAGGAAGACTTAGAGAACCTTTTAACCTGGGAGGAGGATACTGAGGAGACTTCCTCGCCCCACTATCATGACAAAAATGTTGTGCAGGCAAGTGACAGCTGAGCACACTGTTTAGACAAAAGTTGAAGCAAATAGTTTATGCATCTACATTACAATAGGGCAGACTAGGGTTGGTTGTCACATGTTTCACTCTTGTGTGAATGCACGTCATCAAAACATCTTTCAATAGTCATTCCTACATTATATGAAAGCTTAAAGTCTTGGCTTGAAATGCATATCCCTCTCATTTTTACAACCTATTGTAACAAGAAGTAATTAACCATCAAAGAAACTCTGACACAATGTATGGGGTTGGTTGTCCCTATAGTTATCAATGGAGTTTCAGGGAAAAAAACAAGTGTAACTTTTTAGTTTTTAAGATAAAAACACTAAGTTTTAAAATGAATAATCAATGCCCCTTGTGTTACCATGAATTTGAACCAGGTGGTTACTTGTTAGAATTATCCTCTGTTATAAGATGTAAAATGAAGGAATTTACAGTTCTGAAAAAAAAATCTAGTCTTTATTGAAGCCGTCGTTTCATAACAATTCACTATGAATAAAATATCAAATAAAACAGTGAGATTGGAATAAATTTATCTCCATTACAATATGACCAGGAACTTTTGTTAAAATGTCAAACAGCCTAGGTTGAAGTATGTAACTCTTTAGAGACAACATTGTTTTCTAATGAGGAACTAAAGTAACACTGTGTGTGTGTGTGTGTGTGTGTGTGTGAGTGTGTGTGTGTGTGTGTGTGTATAATCAAAAACACCTGCGAACATATGGACTGTAACATGTTTACTATGCTGACTGTCTTTCTGAACTGTCCTTCATGTGAGACAACCAACTCCAACTGACCTCTTGACAAACATTTTAAACTAGCTACCACATGGCTTTAGCTTGCTGACTACAAGTTTACTCAAATCAAAGCTTTTTTTTTTTACAACATGAGAAATTACTGACCCAAAAAATGTTTTTTGTATGATTCACAAAATAAGCAGGATGTCAGGCCAATTGACCTATGGCTAAGCCACGCCCCCCTCCACTCACTCGGACAAAATATCAACATTCAGTGACCAGCGCTATGGCAGGTGTCACAGTACATGGCATTTCCCAGGAGTCAGTTGTTGATTTTTGGAGATATAACGATCAGATGTCATTGAGAAGTAACCAAAAGGGCCTAAACTATGCATTGGAGGGATATATTAATCATTTTATTGTTGAGAAGGTCGATGAAGAGCTTAAATTACAAGACAAAATTTACAGGTCCCAGTGTAAGCGTGATAAACCGCATCTCGTTACCACTGAAGTTAAGGTTTTTGGCTCAGAATATGAGAAAAGGATAACGGCCGTTTTACCATCTTCACCAAGAGTGTCTCTCCGTTAGTTTGGTGCTACAGTATTTACATTGAATCATTCAGCATAACGTTTGCCAACCTTTGTTATCTCTGCGATTACTGATAAGTTAATGAAGCTAAGCTCCAGAAGTTAACATTAGCTTAACTAGAGCCCTTTGGACAACAGCTAACAATGATGTACGATCACCAAAGTACAGAAACTAGCACAAAATATGAACTCCCAGCAAACAAGGTGACATGATGATCAATGCTAGCTAGGAGCTAACGTTAGGCTAGCTTTAGCTAACGTTAGCTAGAGATGTTAAAGATAACTTTATATTTCTTTCCAGCAAAGTGACAATATGTTAACATCCTTGTTAATCTTATTCACGTTGAGTCAATGTTGTGGTCTACCGCACAACTTTGTCCACTGGAGACACATCTCAGTTGAGATGTAGTTTAGGAAAGGGTAAAAAATACACCCCGTCACCCAGCCTCTCAGGATACCTTGTGTCAGAGTTGCATGTACCCCATGCACACCGTCTGACCATTTTTAAACTTCAAATCTCAGAAAAAGCTCATAAAACCGAACGAAACTGACTTTCTGTAATGCATTTCAATGAACGTCCAGGCAGAGAATGTTCGAGTGTATGGGAATGGCTATTCGCACTGGCTTAGCCATAAGTCAATTGTTTGATATCAACACAATGTCACAGCGCCCTCTAGTGTGGCTGTGATAAGCACTGTGACAACCAACCACGGTCTCCCCTATAAATCTAGTAGGCTATAGGCCTACACCTGGTGAATGTTTTCTACATTTAAATATTAAAAGAGGAAATGTATGTCACTATAAAAAGTTTAGGCAACAGATACATCGATTCTATATGCCACAGAGAACTGTCAATCAAAGTAAATCAAAGTAGGCCTGAGTAGTCATCATAAAACTAATTCTTCAGTGACTTGTGGGCCCAAAAACAAATGAAAAGTGTCTCACCTTCACTATTGTTCCACGTTTTAAAGTGACTCCACTGTCTATTGTTGCATCAAAGTCGTGCTTTGCTGTGGCCTCCGTGGAGAAACACCCGCTGACACCTTTCAGAGATAAGCAAAGACAGGACGGGAGAGGACGGCGCCTATGGCAAGCCGTTTTAACATTTAATCGCTAGACTGGATATTCATTACTGATATCTGCAACATAATTTTGCCTAGTCAAAACTCTTATTCAAGATATCTGTAATTAGATTTTGACTAGTCAAAACTCTAATTGCAGATATCTGTAATTCAGTTTTGACTAGTAAGATTCAAACTATTTTTGCCATTCATGTGTATGGGGTTTGTCATTATAGATATCTCCAATGTAGTTGCGGATATCTACAATTGTTATTTCGGATATCTGCACCTGAATTGTGGATATCTGTAATTCCAGTTTGAGATATCTACAATTTAAT
>NC_065510.1:35667724-35671149 GCF_006386435.1 Epinephelus moara | reverse complement strand
AATGATGTTACAGATATCTGTAATTCAGTTTTGACTAGTCAGAATGACGTCATAGATATCTGTAATTCAGTTTTGACTATTCAGAATGACGTTACAGATATCTGTAATTCAGTTTTGACTAGTCAGAATGACATTACAGATATCTGTAATTCAGTTTTGACTAGTCAGAATGACGTTACAGATATCTTAAATTAAAATTCATACTAGTCACAATGACATCACTACTAGTCAAAATGACGTTATAGATATCTATAATGGTAATTCCGGATAGTCAAACTTAGTGATTAAATGTTAAAACGGCTTGCCATAGGCGCCTCTGAAGTTGGGAAGTTCCCCGATAAACAACAGGTTTCAAACGTCCCACAGAGCGCGTGCAATAATGCGCGGATTAACTGCTGCACATTAAAAAACGCGAATAGGCAAGTTTTAGTTCAGTGTATCGTCACACCGTGGTTAATGAGCCAAACAGGGGAACTACTTTACTCAACATGCTGGCGGACAGGGAGGTAAATATGACTGCTGGCGGAAGGAAACGCTGTGATTGGTGCTTCCCTTGACCAATTACAGTGAGCGCTCCTTTTACAGTAATTAACTAATGGCAGAGGGGAAAGACCTGTTCCGTCACTATTGTGGACTGTGACAGCCTTGTAGTAGTAGTAGAGGCACCACAGCGTCATTCAACAGGACTAGTTGTGCCCAAACAATAAAAATGTAAGGCTATCACATCACACCAAATCAAATGTTACTGTTACATGGGGCTGCACAAGAGAACTTGTTTATCATTGTAGGTACTGTGATAACTGAAGAGTTACAAAAAATAGCCTAAAAGAGCATTCTTACCAGCTCTGATAACGAACGCTGTGAAATAATGATGCAATCTACATTTTCCTTTTTTATGGCTTTCAATTTATACTTTGAAAGAGCCTATCAGTGCTGAGCATAAAAAACACCACTTATACAAAACAAAAAAAGAAACAGCCCATTTCCAAACTTTCCCACCTCACCCAAACAAAGCAATCTGTGGAGTCAGAGAGAATACAGAGCAGTTTTCTCAGAACCAAAGCAAGTCAGAAGCAATCACTATCATTAACATGCTGTCACCTCATCCGTTCACCTATACCTTAATAAAAAATCAATACCTATGGCCTGTTTAATAAAGTATTTTTCTGTTCTGTCACACATCCTGTGTGACAATCGTTCATATGCAATAATGTCTCTAAACGCTGTCACCCACTCAAAAGGAGGCTCTGCAAACATCTTCCAAAGCCTGAAAATAATTTGACATCCTAATTGCCATCTGTGTTCAGTCGTTCAGCATATAAAGTACTTGGCAGAATACAAACTAGCACAGCTTTAATGTTATCAACATAACATTGATCCTCTTCCAGAACTTACTGATTTTGAAGCATGTCCACAGAGCAAATACAAAAATCTCCCTGACACTTCCAACCCACTGCAGAATATTTCAGGCCCAGTCTTTATAACCCGGGATCCAGTAGAGAAGATCAGCTAATTAAAAGAGCTGAGCAAATTTTCTCAACCCACGAAGGAAAGCTTCATTCTTCAGTTTATTAAAAAAAACAAAAAAAACCAACTTAAAATCACTAAATCTGGAGAAAGATGGTTCTTATTGGACAGGAAGGGTATGAAAAATTGGAATCTGAAAAGTAACTGAAACTGTCAGACAAATTCAAGAAAGTACAGTGATGTGGGGTGGAGTATCATGGTGCATTAAATGGAAATACTTAAGTACACGTACCTTGTACATTCCACCTCTGATCTTTAGTATATTTATTGTCACAGAAGCCCCTCAACTACTGGAGTCTGACTGCACAGAACACCCCTCAGGTTTTCACCGTTTTGCAATACGAATGTAAAAGTGTTACTTTGAATATCAAACACACTGAGGGATTTACTGAGCTCTACACAGCTTTCATTCACTTTTTCTTATTTTTAGGTTTTCCAGTGACATCCCGAGATCATCAGCCAGGCTCAGAAGTACGCCAGGAGCCTGACAGAGCAGCACCAGGGGGCCCCCAGCCTTAAACTGCTTGGCCTACAGGAGGTGGTGATGGAGGTGGTTCCAAATGTCCTGCAGCGCTTCTGGTTGCTTCCTAAAAACACCTCCTTCAACATGGCCTCCCAGCAGCTCAAAACGGCTGTTGGAGTCCGTGTCTTCGCTGCTCTGTCCACTTTGCTTGTTCAGGTCACCAGAGCCAACATGGTCCTGTGTATCCTGGAGAAAGTTAGACAGAGTTACACTCAGGACGACCTGCTTTGGAGCAAAAGTGCTAAACACCATCGCTGATGTTGCAGCAGGAGAGATCTGTGCACTGTTTCAGCCTCAGACTCTCACACAAGTGTCTGTTGATATGGACACCAACCAGGACTACAACCAGCCAGCAGACATGATGGATGGTACAGAGGCCGAAACCACTTCTGCTGGAAGTGTGAATGAGGAGTCTGCTCTGGAGGAGGACACTGAACCTGTCAGAGAACAAGACTCTGCTGTTATTACTCCTACACCAGCTCCTCTGATCGCCAGCGCTGAACCTCTTGGCAAAGTTTAGTGCGTAACGTTATGAGACAGTAGTATGCCTCAATTGTGTGCATACTGCATGCAACAGTAGCCACTTTTTAGGGGCAGCTGCAGTACATACTTTAAGTAAAAAGAAAAAGTATGCGATTTGCTCTAATTTACTCTAATATTTCAGTATGAGACACAGAGGACCACTGACCAAGCATCAGTATTTGAACACAGTTCTCTGAAATACAAGGAATACTTATTTGTGGTCATATGTAAAGATATTAAACATTGTGCAAAATATTGTCAATCGCAGGCTTCAGTACAAAAGAATCTGTATCTGTGCTCTACTTGTTGACAGTCATCAGTTGTTTTTATAAGCCATGTTAGAGTCACATTATTGAAACAGTAGAAGTCAAATGTTACATCTGCCCCCACATGCAGGGGCAACTGTAACAATACACTCAATACTTTTGTATACTTTCCAGTTTGAGGTCAAGTGTACGCTGTTATGCTAAAAAGTCATAAAAAGTGAAAAACAATTTATAAAAAAAAAAGAAAAAACATAGTTCAGTATGTCATGCCTAAAAATAACAAAAAAAGTCACAGTCACTTCTCCTGTGCATCCCTCAATCATATGCTGGCTCCTTAAAATGGCACTCAGACATCTAAACTCTGAAAAGTCCTGATCCAAGATTTTTCCTTCACATTGCTGTAAAATGGTCAGTTTAGCTGTTAAAGGGCCAGTGTGTAAAATGGGTTGAAAACAGTGACATCAGTGGTCAAATTCTAGATTGCAGGGCTCACTCACTCACCCCTCCCGTCGGGTAAATGACGGTGGCCTCGTAGGGACAAAAAGCCTTGCACAGACACGAGTTTTTCAGGAGTAGGTCTATCTAGC
>NC_065510.1:35631946-35667406 GCF_006386435.1 Epinephelus moara | reverse complement strand
TTCTTCCTTCCTCCTGCTGTCTTCGTTGGTTTATTTATACACGCGAAACGCGTTCTCTGGCTGGCTGGATTGTCCGCTCGGGCTGCCTTACATACATGGCGGCGCAAGATGGCGACCTCTCTAAAGCAAGGCCCTTGCTATATATATATATAAAAGCATAATTATAAGGCTACGAAAACCAAACAAATTTAATTTTATGGCGATTATACACTTATATAAACATATTAATGGGTAGAATATTCAGATTCAGATTCAGATTTGACAATAAACCATGCCAAATATTACACACTGGCCCTTTAAGTTTCTAAAATTTCACCTGAGGGGATTAGTGGTGATTTACAATGGTCCCCCCAATGTTAAATAGGTGATTACGGCCCTGCATCACAGCAGTTGGTCAGCATTTCATTCTCAACAAACGGCAATAATATGTTGGCGCTGAAAGTTGCGTTTCACGGAGTCGTCTCAGAAACCCGGTAAAACTGTACATCGTTTTTCTGATACCAACACCTCAAGATTCCACTCTGGGTCAGACTCTGGACCATCTGGCGGAGGTCTCCATTAAAAGTAAAGCTACCGTCCTTCTCCAGGCACCGGCCCGCATTCATGGCTCTCTGATCTCCTCCACAGCCACTAGTCGTGCGTAAAAGCGCAGCGCGCCTTTATTGAACAGTGCTGAAAGAGGGAGGGAGCGCCCAGCGGAACCCAAAACTAATTATTTTATTTCCATATAGTCCTAATGGATTTTTGCAACATTGCTGTTTTCACTCAGTTGTATTTTTCCCATGTTTTACCGTGTTTTCTAACAGTGTGTATACACCACATAACCAGTGTGATATGAGTTTAAGGCGATGATGACAGCCTCGAGCTGACTAGAAAGCGTTTAATGAATACACCTTAATTAATTCACATGGTGATATCCACATCAAGAGGAACCAAAGCCGGCTGAGTTAACCGATTCTCAGTAAGGCTGCTGATTGAAAAAAAAACTGTCCACGTGAATGCAGAGAAGAGAGGAAAACAAAACACACACAAAATAGATAAATAAAAATTAAAAGCAAATACAATTTATATCGCAATGCAGTCATATCATGTAGGCCGGTTTAATAAATTGCTACACACTAACAGATGCTATTGTTCCTGCAGTAGAGGACAGGCCGGTGTGGACGTAATGACAGCTCTGAGGTCAGACGTGTTGTTATGGACCTGATGGTTCCATGGTTGCTATGTGGTCTCTAGGTGCATTATTTCATTTCACACATTTAAACATTTCAATCAGAACAAACTTTGCATCGGAGAGAGAAGCAGCATCTCAACTTGTCCTCGACAATTTTCCTGAAAAACCAACCACGAACTGAGACCTTTTGCCTCTGGACCTCTTCTTAAGACCTGCTGTCACTGACTAACGGACTCTTTCAAGGTAGACGAGAGATTCTGACACTTTTTTACAGCCCATGTTGTTTTCTGTGTATTTTACCGTTGAGACTTTACAAAAATGTACTGATGTAAGCATAATATTACCAATATCGCAATATTTTGCCCACATCTGTACTATTTTAGTGTTAAAGGATCAAATTGGACTGATGTTTGACTGTTACCAAGTTTAAATCCAAAGCTACTGTCTTTGGTTAATCCAAAGCTACTGTCTTTGGTTTAGCAACTGTCTGATTTATCTGTCCAACAAACAGCCCAGCATAAACATGCTAATAAAAATATAGCTTATATGTTTTTTAACTTCTTGGTGATGTAGGCCATCAGTGCTGCCAGCAGTGACACAAGCATTGAAGCCTTATTATTTGAATATGCTCATAATTCAGCCTTTTTCTCAACATTAAGGATGTTTTTCATTTANCATGCTAATAAAAATATAGCTTATATGTTTTTTAACTTCTTGGTGATATAAGCCATCAGTGCTGCCAGCAGTGACACAAGCATTGAAGCCTTATTATTTGAATATGCTCATAATTCAAAGCATTGAAGCCTTATTATTTGAATATGCTCATAATTCAGCTTTTTTCTCAACATTAAGGATGTTTTTCATTTATAAGTATTTTACACAAAACATCATTTAAATACTATGTCATCATACTGTGAGAGCAACAGAGAGGTGTGTGTCATGAAGATTTCTCTAGAAAACAATGCTGATATGGTGTTGGCTTTTTCTCATTCAGCAAGAGAGTGTACAATTATCATGTTGAATATCTGGCAAAAAGTCCCTCTGTAAAAGACAGCTATGTCTACTGTATGCACAGGCAGATTATGAGACAATGGGCCCCTGGGCACAGATATGCAAAAGGATGCAAAAGGCCTCTCTCTGAGGTCATCTTGTGTGTGTTTGAGGTCATCTTGTGTCGTTTTTGGTTTGTTTTATGTCTTTTTTGGCCGTTTAGTGTCCCTTAAAGGACATTTGTGTCTCTTTGAGGTCATGTTGTGTCTTTTTAAGTCATGTTGCATGTCTCTGAGGTACTTTTATCTTAAGGATCATTTTGTGATTTTTTTTCCGCCATTTTGTCTTTTTTGAGGCCATCTTGTGTCTCTTTGAGGTTAGTTTGTGTCCTTTTTGGCTGTTTTTTTGTCTCTGTTGGCCGTTTAGTGTCCCTTAAAGGACATTTGTGTCTCTTTGAGGTCATGTTGTGTCTTTTTAAGTCATGTTGTGTCTGGTTGAGGTATCTTTCTGTTTAGGATGATTTTGTGATTTTTCCCTGCCATTTAGTCTTTTTTGAGGACATGTTACATCTCTCTGAGGTCATCTTGTGTGTCTTTGAGGTCATTTTGTGTCATTTTTGGTTTGTTTTATGTCTCTGTTGGCCGTTGTGTGTCCCTTAAGGACATTTGTGTCTCTTTGAGGTCATGTTGTGTCTCTCTGAGGTCGTTTTGTGTGTCTTTGGGGTCATGTTGTGTCTTTTTTGGTTGTTTTATGTCTTTTTTGACCGTTGTGTGTCCCTTAAAGGACATTTTCTGTCATTTGAGGTCATGTTGTGTCTTTTTAAGTCATGTTGCATCTCTTTGAGGTCATCTTGTGTGTCTTTGAGGTCGTTTTGTGTTGTTTTGCATCTTTTTTGGCCGTTGTGTGTCCCTTAAAGGACATTTTCTGTCTCTTTGAGGTCATGTTGTGTCTTTTTAAGTCATGCTGTGTTTGGCTGAGATACTTTTCTCTTTAGGACAATTTTTTTGATTATTCACCGCCATTTAGTATTTTTCGAGGCTATGTTGCGTCTGTCTGAGGTCATCTTGTGTGTCTTTGAGGTCATTTTGTGTCGTTTTGCATTTTTTTTGGCCGTTGTGTGTCCCTTAAGGACATTTGTGTCTCTTTGAGGTCATGTTGTGTCTTTTTAAGTCATGCTGCGTCTCTGAGGTCATCTTGTGTGTCTTTGAGGTCGTTTTGTGTCGTTTTGCATATTTGTTGGCCGTTGTGTGTCCCTTAAAGGACATTTTCTGTCTTTTTGAGGTCATGATGTGTCTTTTTAAGTCATGTTGTGTTTGGCTGAGATACTTTTCTCTTCAGGATGATTTTTTTGATTATTCACCGCCATTTAGTATTTTTCGAGGCTATGTTGCGTCTCTCTGAGGTCATGTTGTGTGTCTTTGAGGTTATTTTGTGTTGTTTTTGCACCTTTTTTGGCCGTTGTGTGTCCCTTAAGGACATTTGTGTCTCTTTGAGGTCATTTTGTGTCTTTTTAAGTCATGTTGTGTCTCTCTGAGGTCATCTTGTGTGTCTTTGAGGTCATGTTGTGTCTTTTTAAGTCATGTTGCGTCTCTGAGGTCATCTTGTGTGTCTTTGAGATCATTTTGTGTCGTTTTGCATTCTTTTTGGCCATTGTGTGTCCCTTAAGGACATTTGTGTCTCTTTGAGGTCATGTTGTGTCTTTTTAAGTCATGATGTGTCTGGCTGAGATACCTTTCTTATTAGGATAATTTTGTGATTTTTTTCCTGCCATTTTTTGTCTCTTTGAGGTCAATTTGTGCCACTGTAGTTATTTTTGGTGACTTTGAGACAATTTTGAGTTTGCAGTGGTTGTGTGTCTCTTTAAAGTCATGTTGTGTGTCTCTGAGGTAAAGTTGTGCCATTTTAATAATTTTGTGTGTTGTGTGTCTCTGAGGTAAAGTTGTGCCATTTTAATAATTTTGTGTCTCTGAGGTGAATTTGTTGTTGATTTGGTTCCTTTGTGTCTCTCTGGGGTCATTTGCGTCTTTTTTAGGCTGTTGTGTGTTCTTTAAAGGACATTTGTGTCTCTTTGAGCTCATGTGTGTCTTTTTAAGTCATGTTGTGTCTGGCTGAGGTACTTCCCTCTTTAGGATCATGTTTGTTATTATATTTTTTTTTTTGCAATTTTGTCTTTTGAGGCCATTTTGTGTCCCTTTGAGGTCAGTTTGTGTCACTGTAGTTATTTTTATGTCTTTGAAGTAATTTTGAGTCAACAGTGGTTTTGTGTCTTTTTAAAGTTCTGTCTGGGTCAGACTCTGGACCAGAGTCAGGTGGTGGCTCAGCTGGTACAGTAGATATAGTTCTGAGGTCATTTAGTGTCTGTGGAAATTTTGTGTCTTTTTCAATATTTTGTGTCACTCTTAGGTATTATTTAAGTTCATTTTTTTCCTGTATATGTGAATACCATTTATGTCATTTTAGTCTTTTTTTGTGTCTTTGAGGTAATTTTGTGTGTCTCTGAGGTCTATTTGTCTCTCTGAGGTAATTGTGTGTCTCTTTCAGGCAATATTGTCTCTCTCTGAGATATTTTTTATCTCTCCGAGGTAATTTTGTATCTCTTTGAGGTAATTTTATGTCTCTTTAAAGTCAATTTGTGTCTTTTTCTTTTCTTTTTTTTTTTGTCTGTTTGTAGTTGCCTATTTTGTGGTGTTTTTGTCTCTTTGCAGTTCCTTAGCATCTTTTTGTGGTCATTTTGAGTCTCTTCCTGGTCAATACGTGTTAATTTGAGTGACATTTTGCAGGTGAAGGCCAGAGGGGCCCCTGACACTCTGGGTCCCTGGGCCTGTGCCCAGTAGGTCCATTTAGTAATCCATCCATGACTATAAGTATGCTGTCAGAAAGCTTCCAGACTCTTAGAAGGGAACACTGGGTTTAGAAATAACACAATTATTGTGACTAAAAGAAAGGCTTCAATTTGAATTAGTTTTCAAAGATAGATTGTGACTGAATTTTCTGAGTTTGGCATTAACTTGCAGTCAGAAATGTTACATTTAATTGTATTCTGTACACTCAATTTTTAGCAGTGTTGACTGTATGATAATGGACCAATTCAATATGTGATAAATTTGTGGTCTCACGGTTGTATTCTTTTTTTTCCATCAGATGGCCCAGGGCTACAATTGGGACAGCGTCACTCCAATCCCGTGGAGCTCCTCCAGTGACTCATCATCTGGCTCGGATACGTCCAGTCTGCTGGGAGACACTGTAAGAAACTGTATTCTGACCTAATCTAGTCTATTGTCTAACATGCAGATAAAAAGAAAATGTGTTGTCAGTGCACAGTCATAACACATAGTGTTAGAAACTGAAACAATGGAGTCAAATTGACGTTGTTAACATGATGTGGAGCAGTAGTCTGATGACTTTATTTGTTGTTACCTTCAGATGGAGGACATCCCGTGGGCCAGCCTCCTTGCGCCATTACCAAGGCTCATCAGTCCGCTGCGGGAACCAGTCCCCCCACGTGGCTGTGACCCTGAGGTGAGTCCCTCTGACCCACCTCCAGCACCAGGTAAGCCTGTGGAAGCCGGCCCCTCTAAAGGACCTGTGGCTCCAGGTAAGCCTAAGTCGTTGCCAAAGGGCCCCAAGCCAAGGTGGGTACAAAATCTTTTTAGAATGAGAAAACAGGTTGGCAGCCACTGGCAGAAGAGGACAGCCGAACCTGAAGGTAAGTCTTCAGGTAAGCGCTTCCGTCCAAACACTTGATTTTGATTTCAGGTTTTTTTCTCATTCAAAAAAACTAAGATGATTTTGTTAATCACATTTATTTAGATTCAGTTAGATGTATTTGAATTGCATGCTTTTTACCAGCAACCTCCATCTACTGCCTCTAAAGTGTCCTGCTCTACACTCCACCACTAGTTTCTTAGATTCACTTTCAGTTTTAAACTCTGCATTTTAACTGCAGCAGCCGCCTGCTGCCTGACCCTCCACCTGCAGGCAGCAAACAGCTGTAGAGAAATGCTAGAACTATGACCTCCACCAGCAGTTTCAGCTGCGGCCATGCCTCCAACTACCGCCTCTAAGGTGTCCTGCTCCACCATACACCAATAACTTATCACAGGAATTTTACGATTTAAACTGCATTCAAACTACAGCAGCCGTCTGAAATATTCAAACCTCCACCAGCAATTTCCGTCAGGTCCACTATGCGTTGAAGACCAATGTTCCATTCGAACCTCTGTCAACCTCCATCTAAGCCTCTGTCAGCAACATGCAGCTGCCGCCTACACCTGCATGTTCTGGCAGACAGCTGCGGCCATGCCGCCATCTACCGCCTTCAAGATGTCCTGCTCCACAATACACCAATAACTTCTTACAAGAATTTTACGTTTTGAAATGCATTCAAACTACACCTCAACCACAGCCACCTCTGTCAGCCTCCATCTAAACCTCTGTCAGCAACCTGCAGCTGCCGCCTCCACCTGCGGATTCTGACAGACAGCGTGGCGAAACCTCCAACAACAGCCTCTGCCAGAACCCTGCAGCTGCCACCTCCACCTGCATGTTCTGGCAGATAGCTGTCGCAAAACCTCAAACTAAGCCTCTGCTAGCAACATTCAGCTGCCGCCTCCACTTGCATGTTCTCGCAGATAGCTTGGCCAAACGTCCATTTACAGCCTTTGCCAGCAACCTGCACCACTGCCATCTCCACCTGCAGGTTCTTGCAGACAGCTGTGGGAAAACCTACAGCAACAGCTTCTGTCAGCAATCTGCAGCAGCTGCCGCCTCCGCCTGCAGATTCTGGCAGACAGCTTTGCCAAACCTCCTACTAGAGCCTCTGCCATCAACCTGCAGCTGCCGTCTCCACCTGCAGATCCTGACAAACAGCTCAGCTCCTCCATCTACAGCTTCTGCAAACAACCTGCAGCACTGACACCTCCACCTGTAGGTTCTTGCAGACAGCTGTGGCCAGAGCCTGCAACAACAGCTTGGCCAAACCTCCAACAACAGTCTCTGTCAGCAACCTGCAGCCGCTGCCTCCACCTACAGATTCTGACAGACGGCTTCACAAAACTCAAACTAGAGTCTCTGTCGATAGTCTGCTGTTGTTGCAGGTTTGGCCAAATCTTCATTTACAGCATCATCCAGAAGTCTACGCCCCTGAATCTTGTCGTTGTGCCATGTGAAGACCTCAGCTGACCAGGGACCAGAGATGCACCAGGGACCAAAGAGCAGAGATGCATTCATAAATATAACCTTTCAGGTAAGATAGACAATCATAACTGTGTAATAATAGCATACCTGGGCTGATAAATCAAAGCCACATTTCTGTTACATTCAGCTGACATCATCTTCTTCCTCTTTTCCACACTGCCAGAATCTGCAGGTGGAGGTGGTGGCTGCAGATTGCTGAGCCAAACCTCCATCTACAGCCTCTGCAAGCAACCTGCAGTACTGCCACCTCCACCTGCAGATTCTTGCAGACAGCTGTGGCCAAACCTCTAACACCTCTGTCAGTAGTCTGCTGTTGTTGCAGGTTTGGCCAATTATTAATTTACAGCATCATCCAGAAATCTACGCCGCTGAATCCTGTCCTGGATAATGTCCGGATCTACCAGATATATGGGATATCTACACCGCCTCATCCTACGTTTTTGCCATGTGAAGACCTCAGCTGACCAGGGACCAGAGATGCACCAGGGACCAAAGAGCAGAGATGCATTCATAAATATAACCTTTCAGGTAAGATAGACAATCATAACTGTGTAATAATACCATACCTGGGCTGATAAATCAAAGCCACATTTCTGTTACATTCAGTTGACATCATCTTCTTCCTCTAACAGGTATTTCACACTGTCAGAATCTGTAGGTGGAGGTGGTGGCTGCAGATTCTGACAGACAGCTGAGCCAAACCTCCATCTACAGCCTCTGCAAGCAACCTGCAGTACTGCCACCTCCACCTGCAGGTTTTTGCAGACAGCTGTGGCCAAACCTCTAACGTCTCTGTCAGTAGTCTGCTGTTGGTTTGGCCAATTATTAATTTACAGCATCATCCAGAAATCTACGCTGCTGAATCCTGTCCTGGATAATGTCCGGATCTACAAGACCAGATATCTACACCGCCTCATCCTACGTTTTTGCCATGTGAAGACCTCAGCTGACAGGGACCAGAGATACACCAGGGACCAAAGGGCAGAGATGCACTAATAAATATAACCTTTCAGGTAAGATAGACAATCATAACTGTGTAATAATAGCATACCTGGGCTGATAAATTAAAGCCACCTTTCTGCTACATTCAGTTGACATCATCTTCTTCCTCTAACAGGTATTTCCACACTGTCAGATTGTGGCAGACAGCTCAACTCCTCCATCTACAGCCTCTGTCAGCAGTCTGCAGCTGCCACCTTCACCTGCACATTCTGATGGACAGCTTTGCCAAACCTCCAACTAGAGCCTCTGCCATCAACTGCAGCCGCTGCCTCCATCTGCAGATTCTGGCAGACAGTTCAGCTCATCCATTTATGGCCTCTGTCAGGAACCTGCAGCTCCCACCTCCACCTGCAGATTCTGCCAGACAGCTTTTCCAAACCTCAAACTAAGCCTCTGCAAGCAGGATGCAGCTGCAGCCTCCACCTGCAAATTCTTGCAAAAGCTTGGTCAAATGTCCAACTAAAGCCTCTGCCATCAACCTGCAGCCACCACCCTCACCTGCAGATTCTGCCAGACAGCTTGGCCAAACCTTCAACTCTGCCAGCAAGCTGCAGCTGCCGCCTCCACTTGCAGATTCTGACAGACAGCTTGGAAAAACATACAACTAAGCCTTGGCCAGCAACATGCAGTTGGGGCTTCCTGCATATTCTGGAAGAGATCTTAGCCAAGCCTCCATCTACAGCCTCTGCTGAATCTTGTCATTGTGCCATGTGAAGACCTCAGCTGACCAGGGACCAGAGATGCACCAGGGACCAAAGAGCAGAGATGCATTCATAAATATAACCTTTCAGGTAAGATAGACAATCATAACTGTGTAATAATAGCATACCTGGGCTGATAAATTAAAGCCACCTTTCTGTTACATTCAGTTGACATCATCTTCTTCCTCTAACAGGTATTTCCACACAGTCAGATTGTGGTAGACAGCTCAGCTCGTCCATCTACAGCCTCTGCAAGCAACCTGCAGCACTTTTTTATCTATCATGATTTGACTCTATATCAGTAAATTTGGCTTGAATTGGTTTGAAAATGCTTGTTTGTCTCTCACTTTCTTACAAGTCATCAGTCACTACAAAGAGTCTTGAGTTTCAGTTCCCAATAAGCCATCAGCAAAAGCTCATCAGTCATCTGCAATTATAAAACATGTTAATGAAGTATTAATAATGGATTCATAAAGTAATTCATTGATTTTGCAGTTGTAAATGTTATAAAGTTGATTAGAAATTGATTTTGTTTTCGACGGCCTGCCGTCAAAGGGTCCGATCCAACCTGCCGGATGACTGCACAAATAATATTGATGCAGTTGTGAAGGTTGAGAGGTGCCAAGTTTCAGGAGCAAATTAAAAAGTGAATATTAAACTGATACACTTAATTATTTTTTGTAAAAATTCACTCACTGTAAATGTGATGCCTGCAACATGTTTAAAAAAAGTTGGGACAGAGGCTTGTTTGCCACTACGTTACGTTACCTTTTCAGTCGCAATTCAGGTCTCCACAGGTGCTTTTTGTGCTCCATAATGCACCACAAATTTTCAGTGAAGACATGTCTGGACTGCAGGCCACTTTGTGTCAGTCCGTTGTGGACAAACTCAGGCCCAGAGAATTTGGTGGCTTTTACTGTCACTTTTACTGCTTGTTAGAGTCTTAACTTGTATCTGTAGATGTAGTGACAAACTGAGTTTACGGACAGTTGTTGTCCAAAGTGTTCCAGAGCCCAAGCAGTAATCTCTTTTATACAGTCATGTTAGTTTTTAATGCAGTGTTGTCTGAGGGGTCGAAGGTCATGGGCACTCAGTGTTGGTTTTCAATTTTCCCCTTACATGCAGAAATTTCTCTGGATGCTCTGAATAGTTGATGATGTTAGGCACTGTAGATGGTAAAATCCATAAATTATTTGCAGTTGTGCTTTGACAAATGTTCCTAAACTGTTGGACTACGTGTTTTTTCACTAAGTGGTAAACCTCACCCCATCCCTGCTTATGAGTGAGCCTTTCATGAAAAACAATAAGGTTTATCGGTTTAAACATTAATGATCTTTTCTTTGTCTTGTATTTAATCAAATATGGTAGGCTGACCAAACGTCCTCTTTGACTGGATGTCCACTTTTCACGTCCCGTCCGGGCGTCCGGGCGTCCGGGGGGGTTTTATAAACTGATGATAATGTCCGGTTTTCCGTGTGTTTGTGTGTGTGTGTGTGTGTGTGTGTGTTAGAGTGCGGCACGGGCAGCATATTTCTGTCTGAACCAGAACCGAGCCCGACATTATTTAATGACCAAAGCACTGAGTTTGTGTCACACAGTTGTTACACACAGTTGTTACGGTTACAGGCTATTTAACAGGCCGGGCGTGCTCAGCGGAGAGGGAGACCTCCTTGTTTGAGACGGGAGCGGGAGGTGGGAGGTCCGACGCTTCCAGCGAGAGGAGAGTTGTGTCCAACTGCAGCAGCTGTAACTGCTAACTAGTCTGATTTATCCAGTTAATCATAACAGCTGCAGGGACCACTTTACTTGCAAGGGCATTTACAAGTTTTGTAATGGGTGATTTAGAGTGAATGGCAGGTTTCCACATGGCTTACGCTTGATCCCAGACAGTGATCACACTAAGGGGCAACAGACCTTGAAGACTGACTGACCTTGTTCTTTCTTCCCTGTGTGTGCTGCTGGCAGTACTGTAGAGACAAGCCAAGAAGCAATTTCTTAAAAGCATATGGACACATTTCCTAACTTCTGTTTATCCTACATCAAATTATGAATAATGTCTCTGGAAACCATGCATTGTAATTAACATTTGTTTAGTTGCAGGTATGGATGGGTTACTGAACGGATACTGGGCACAGGCCAAGGGGCCAAATGTGTCAGGGAGTCCCTGGGCATGTGACTCAAATTAACATGTACCGACCAGGAAGAGACTCAAAATGACCATGAAGAGACACATAACAACTACAAAGAGACACAAAAGAATCACAAAGAGATACAAAATGACCACAAAGAAATACAGAACCATAAAAAGATGCATATCAACTACAAAGACACACCAAACAACAACAGAAGGGGCAAAATCATCATTGTAACATCATACAAAGGCATAAACTCTTGACTTTTGATAGTTTTGTGTGTCTTGCTGATGTTAGCCTAGTGTATTGGGTAATTAATGACTTGGCTGCTCCTCCATTAAAGGAGTTCATATCACCACGTCCAGACAACAGGAGGACAACTAGGACGACCAGCAGAGGTGACTGTGCAGTACAGCACAGATATACTGAGTTTGGCAGATCAGTCTTCTCTGTCAGAGCCACTAATTACTGGAACTCAGTACCAAGCGAGATCAGAGAGAGTAGCACCTTTACTGGCTTTAAATCCAAGATAAAATCATGGCTAAAATCAACCCAATCATGCACCCATCAATCATAAATTGTCAAACACAGGCTCATAATTCACTGGTTCGTAATCTTGTTGTTATTGTCGTGTCTTAACATTGTGATTTTATTGTTGTCGTTGTGTCTTAATAGTGTGAAATTTTTGTTATTGTTGTTGTCTGAAGATGTTGCTCTGTGACGACGTTTTTATATTTGTTTGTATTCATGTGTGCTTGTTTGTTTTATACTATAGTGTTAGATTTCTGTCTCAACACTATATGTTTTCTGTTCCTGCTCAGGGACTACAGATGAAAATTAGCTAGTAGCTAACTCTGGTATGGCTGAGAGCTGTGCAATGTCCCTGTTAAATAAACAAATAAATAAATAAATAAAAATCACCTCCAAGGCTGTGTCTTGCTCCAGTGTAGGAGAGGTGGTGGGACCCTTGCATATCTGTGCCCAGGGACCCATTGTCTCATAATCCACCCATGAAAACAATTCTGTTTAGAGACATTTTCCCTCGTACCGGGAAGAAACAAAGTATCATCATTGAAAATCTATTACACGTTTACATAGAAATCACAAGGGGAAAGGGGGAGAAACGGAATACGTCACAACAGTTGGCCCAACAGTGAATTAAAAGTTGATGCAGTAAAAACATTTCGATTTTTGGGAGTACGGTTTGATGGCAGAATGCGAAGTGGCAGCATGAGAAACGGGATCAATATTAAGTGGGGTCATCTTGAACTAAACCAAAATCTCCTCTCCT
Organism: Epinephelus moara; assembly: GCF_006386435.1. NCBI lineage: Eukaryota > Metazoa > Chordata > Actinopteri > Perciformes > Serranidae > Epinephelus > Epinephelus moara. The sequence goes on along the minus strand of NC_065510.1, from coordinate 35,654,920 downwards.
GATAGACAGATTAAAGCAAAATCCCCGGACAAAAGATTAATAACATAGATTAAAATGTCCTACAAGGTGTCTTCTTGACCACTGTTAGAAAGTTCTGGGAGAATGATATAGGAGCAAGAGAAGTGTAATCAAAGTTTTAAAGCATAGTTGAGCTCTAAGTCCACCACTGTGCTTTTTAGGTTCTGTAAAAAGGTCTTTGGACAACTCACTGAAGGAAGTCAACCAAAAGAGTGTGAGGAAGGCATCTAATGATTTCTACTGATGGCACTTGGCACTCAAAGTGGGAAATTTGCATTTGAACTTAGACTTCCTGAGCAAATATTAGTACATTCAGAAGGGCTCAGCTTACTGATATTGTATGGGCACTTGGAGGGCACTAAACCAATGAATGAATGATGTGCAATGAACCTCAGCAGCCTCTATCACATTAAATGAAGGAAAATTGAGGAAAAAACAAGTGTTCGTGACAAAATAGTAAATGAATAAAGTTGGTGCAAAGTGGGCTTCATGTGGGAATGATGGAATAGATGAAAGAACTAAAAAGGCACCAGATTGCTACAGCCTTATAACTGCAAATTCGGCAGAAGGGACGAGGGAATGAGGAAAATGTCAGGCCATGTCTGATGCAGTTATCTCTGAATAGGGCCTGGGATTTAGCAAAGATTTCAAGATCGAGATTAAGTTGTTGTACTGGCTCTGCTTCATAAACACCCAGACTGAAAGTGTGAGTGTGGGGAGCCTGAAGAGTGTGACGCATGTTCTTTTGATGTGAAATAGATTCAGCAAGCAAAGGCAGCAGTTGTAAGACGATCTTTCAGAACTCTGGGAGGCATTAGTTTTCTGACTTCTTCGATGGCTGGAGGAAAACTAAGAGGTTGCAGGATGATAACTGGCTCTGAATACAAGCAAATATTTTTGAAGCAATAATAACGTTGCTCAGACTAAGGACAGCAATGTGTTGTTGCTGCATGTAACCTGTCGGAGCAAATGAAGAAGAAGGTAATGAAGGGTAGCAGAGGCATGCTGCCCAAGATAACAGCACATTTCTTTTAATATGCAGCAGGATTTTGATGGGAGAATAAACAAAATCATGTAGTGACAACATCACTGATAATAAACAAAATCTATATACTTCAAGTTTTCAAGTACAGTGAGTACCTGCAGTCTGTTTTAAACCATGCATCCAAAATGATTTCTTTTGTTTTTAACACTTCCTCATGCACACACACACACACACACACACACACACACACACACACACACACACACACAAACCTCCAACAGGGAGTCAGACTTACCAATAATCATTAAATCAAGGGAATAGTTTGGATCTTTTCAAGTAGGGTTGTATGAAGTACTTATTTATAATATACTGCTGCTGAGGGATCAGCAACAAAACATATTTCAACCACCTAAAAAAGTCACACCTAAAACCACTGATATCAATTTTAGTGGATGCTTTGTTTAGAATATATTCCGTTATATGGTTTGCTTCAAAGCCCGACTCTGTTGAGAAAAACAGTGATTTTACATCACTCAACACAGGAGCTGCTGGTCTGCAGCTGCCTCAATCGGTTGTTTTGTTTGTGATGTTGACTGACTTTGGCATTTTAAAAGGTTTAATTCAGGTTCACCAAAGTCACACAGTAACACAAGCCATCTAAGTGACCGAGGCAGCGGTAGACCAGCTGTTCCTGTGTTCAGTGAGCCAAAATGACTGTTTTTGTGAATAGAGTCTGGTGGCTTTGACGAGAGCGTAGATGGGGAACAGCTTCTTCATGGACACGGGCTGTCTGATGTAAAAGTAAAGCAGTGGGAATGCTCTCAACATGGTGTACACTTACACAACTGTTACAGATTTTGAGATGGGACTTTTTTAGGTGGATAAAATGTTTTGCTTCTGGCCTCATCCACAGCAGTACAATGCTTTGCTTCTGTGTTGACACCACTCTCCACACTGGGAGCACACCGACAGTCATCTACTGCATGTAATACACTTACTATGGATAAGAACCCCGTACAACCCCACTTCATTCAATGCACAAAGGTACAAATTTTACATACTCAGATTCTTGTTCCCACAGTGCTCATTAACTTAAAAAGTGCAGTCCAGCAGTGTAGAGTTGGAAAAAAAAATTAAATTAGAATTAAATTCTTAATTATGTCAGGCATTTGATTTCTCTTTAAATTAAACTCTGGAGAGTCTGAATAGTTTTCATTCTTTGTTATTACAGCTGTACAGTATCTCATGCTCACAGGCTGCTGCTCATCTATTGGACATGATGCAATATTTCACTTTAAAAACCCTCTGACCGTCTCCAGGGTGTGCAAACTATATTTAAGATAGATGATCTTAGCTTAAAATCGTTGCTGCAGTGCCAGTTTTCTTAGTTTGCTTTACAACAGATGCGAACACTCCCCGGCATGTAATAATGTTCCCATGCAAGTGTAGAGCATTCACACACACACACACACACACACACACACACACACACACACACACACACACACACACAATCTTGTTTACTCCACCTAGAGCCAGTGAATCCCAGATTCTAATTTATCCAAACCCCAGAAAAGACTACACCACTAATTGTCCCATGGTGTGCGAATAAATCACTAGGCCTATATGTAATGCACTGGCCTTTCACAAACACCTATTTATGAAGCACCAACCTTGTTATGGTCACATCCAGTTTTCATGAGGGAGACGTGTGAGGACTCCAAATGGGAGACAGTAAGGCCATCTAGTGGTTCAGAGTGGAAAACGACATATTTCAGGGCTGATAAAAGCTCCAACCCTGGCAGCAATTTGCAAGGATACCGTGGATTCATTTGTAGTGACAGGAACACCTGTTGCTCATTGCCTGCTCAGCCCCAAACTGGCGATGGCTGCTGGCTGTTGAGATAGGACACGTCAAAGCAACATTGAGTGGCAAAAATAGACTTCAAAAATGTGTTTGGGCAGGAAGCAAATAAGCGTCTTCTTAATTTGCGCTTTCCTTTACACTTGTATTCTACAGTTATTTTAAATCCCATGGGACACTATGGTTGCTTTTTTTATCTTGGAAAACCGCACTCCTCATTTTTGTTTTCTTAAATTGCCGTGTTTGATAATAGGAACTGATCGATCTGTGAGCACACAAATCCCCATCAACCTCGCCCTGAGATAACAAAAAACACATGTTGACCAATAGTCTCCAGGGAAGCGCTTTTACGCACGCGCGCGCACACAACCCTCCGAGGGAGATCATATCAGCTCCAGGCAATGAGTTTTCTAATCTGATTGACACCTGAAGCGCGGTCGCAACTCCGGTGAGAGCGTCACAGACTTCGAGAGAAGGGCTCTCCTGCCACTCGCCGAGAAGCGGCTTTATCGTCACTGACGGCACAGACAGAGCGCACTGGACTGCGCAGAGGATGGCACAAGATATATGCGCCGTAAAGAATTTTACCACTTAATGAGGGATATCTGGAATAAATCTTTAAAAGTAAAGAGGGGTTTTGTTTGCAGGCTTCTGCAGATGCAGTTTACTCAGGAAGCAGACACTTGGTGATACTTTTAACTTGGATATACTTTGAATGTTACCGATGGATTTCTTAAACGATTCAAATTTTTCCCTCGGAGACACTAACTCAACAACAACAGGTAGGTTGATGAGCAGGCGGCGTAATATGATGCAGTTACAACATCAAACATTGTTTCACACCCTTAGAAGCATCACAATTTCATTCAGCGTTATTAAAACATCAAAAATCAAAAGGGTGTATGCTTTTCTATTTCATTTTTTTTTTCTTCTACATCTCCAAGTTACCTTATGTCTTAATTAAAATTAAAAAAATCTGCTGCAGCTTTCATAGTCTATTGCACACATTCAGACTGCAGTGAATCTCTGTCACAGCCTGATGTGTTGGATGAGAAATGTGAAAGATAACTACCATCATCTCATCAATTATAACTTTGCCTATGCTGAAAGGGTTAGTGATTTATGCATTTTAGTATTAAATAATAATAATTTCTGTAACTTTTTGTGTTTAATATTCTTACACATTACATACCTGCATATTTTAAGGTCTACTCTTCTATTCGTCTTTATTCTAACATGTATAAATGATTACAGACCTCTGCTCCCATCGTCGTCTGTCTTTGCTTTGTGCTGTGTTGAAAGAGCCAACACACACATATGCACACACACACAAATCAATAATTTCTACACTGATATTAATCAGCAGCCTAAAAGCATGATGAGAAAATGGTCAGTGTAGGTTCTGATAATAGATCTGCCCACATAATAATCCCCTTACAAACCAGTATTGTTTGTCAGGGGACACTGCTGCTCTCACCAATTGTTCCATGTATCATTGTGACATAATAACAACTATTATATGCAGTGTATACCAGCATAATGTAATATTTCTTATGCTTAAATACAGTGCACAATACAGCATGATAACTGAGTGTTTTTGCCATCTATTGAACTGCCCCTCTTTCCTCCTCTTGTCTCCAGCTGTAGATGGGGCCCTTCACTGCAGTGCCGTCCTCCCAGTCATCTTTGGCATCATCTGCTTTCTAGGTATCATAGGAAACTGTATTGTCATCTACACCATCATGAAGAAGACCAAGTGTCGCGCAAAGCAAACTGTCCCAGACATCTTTATTTTAAATTTGTCAATTGTTGATCTCCTGATTCTCCTTGGGATGCCTTTCCTCATCCACCAGCTGCTGGGCAATGGCTCCTGGCATTTTGGAGCTGCAATGTGTACGGTCATCACTGCGCTTGACTCCAATAGCCAGATTGTCAGTACTTACATTCTCACTGCAATGACCTTTGACCGTTACTTGGCTACTGTCCATCCCATACGCTTCAACTACATCCGCACACCGTGTGTGGCAACGCTGGTCATCGGCCTGGTGTGGTCGCTGTCTTTACTCACCATCATCCCTGTGTGGATGTACGCAGGCCTGATGCCTCTGCCAGATGGCCTGGTGGCTTGTGCTCTCCTTCTGCCTGATCCAGTCACCAACACATACTGGTTTACACTTTACCAGTTCTTCTTGGCATTTGCTATACCTTTGGCCATCATCTGCCTTGTGTTCTTCAAGATCCTCCAGCACATGTCCACCAGCGTGGCACCGCTGCCTCCACGGAGTTTGAGGGTGCGCACCAGGAAGGTGACCCGGATGGCAGTGGCCATCTGCTTGGCTTTCTTCATCTGTTGGGCCCCTTACTACATCCTTCAGCTGGTCCATCTAGGGGTGCAGGAGCCAAGCCTGGCTTTCACCTACACCTACAACATAGCCATTAGCATGGGATATGCTAACAGTTGCATCAACCCATTCCTCTACATTATCCTCAGTGAGACCTTCAAGAGGCAGTTTCTCAGGGCTGTACGCCCGGTTAATAGGAAGTTCCGTGTGAACCCGAGCACCACAGATGGTGGCAGTGTGAGCGTGAGAATGATACCTGAAGGGGCTCAGCAGCAGCATGCCTCTGAGGAGATTGTACCACCCAATGGTGCCCCACAGTGACATCAAAATAACTTCACTATGTATCTCTGTGGATCTGTGTAACTGATAGTTACTCTGAATGGCTTATCAGCACATGAACACATATTGTCTCTGGACAGTAACATTTCCGCATGAACTCCAGTCAACCATTTTATTTATACAATGTGTTTGCTATTTCAGGCAAGACCTGAATATGAATGTTCTTTCCTGTCATTCACAATCATGCAAAGCGCATCATCACTGATTTACCTAACTGTGTGAAAAACTAACCAGCCTTTTCTTACTGTGCTTGAACACACTTCAGTTTAGCCATTTCCACCTGCAAAAAACACTCACCTTTTTATAAATGGGACGCTCACACTATAATCAAATTGGTGTTTATATTTTGCTGAACCCGTCTGTTCAAAGTATACTTTAATATGTCTTGAGTTTGCACATATGCAGCAGAGAAAAAACACTCACATAGTTTTCTTGAGTTGAACATATGCGTGACAATCCTATAAGCTTCCTATGGAAAATGAAGGGTAAATATTTATTTCAACAAATGCACCACTTGGCTGTGTTAAATACAAGTAAGAGGGTGAAGCAGACTGGGAGGTCTCTCAGTATAAAAGGTGTATTCAGACTGAATGCAAAGTAAATTCATCCTGCAGCCTGTCTTTTTAGCCGTGTTTTTTAACAGCAAACGGCAAGTGGACAAGGCGTGTTGACTCCCAGTCCACCTCTTCTCTGCTCTAGTCTCTGTATAGCTATAAAGGAAATTTATACAGCTTGGGTTGTCACGCATGAATGTTATAGGGGAGAAATATTCAACCTCTGCAGAGATGTTTTTGCCTCAATTCATGGCAGCTCAAACCTGTTAACTTGTCTGTAATATCAATGCATCCTTGCCGACATGCTGTTATGTGGTAACAAGTAAATACTACATTATAAATACGTACACATCAACACACATGTCACGTTTAATATAAGAAGACTGTGCACTCTCACTACACACATTCAGTACAATATCACTGTGGACATCCATGCAGAATACCAAGCAGATGCTTGTTCCTATGACTGCTTTACTGAATGATGGGAAGAAATGTATGACATGAGTTATGAGCTTTAGGAGTTTGTGTATAAAGACTTTCAAAGTTGGTCCCCACATTTTGATAATACATTCATCGTTTGTTCTGGTGTCCCTCTGTGATTTTTTGACGTAATGTCTATGTTTGAAGAACAGACTGGATAATGCGACTGGAGATAATGTCTCCTCAGATGATATCTTGTTAAATATGAGAATGCATTAGATATGTCTCTGCACACAACAATGAAAGGGAGTCCATTAGCAGCAAAGTTCTGAGGAATCGTGGTACAACATTCTTATAAACTTATTCTCCTCTTGTGAAAAAAAAAGACAGTTTGTAATATGACTTTTAGACAAATGATTGTATGACTCATCACAGTAGTAACAGGGCTTCAGCTTCCAATCAGGGGTGATTTAAAGTCCACTGTGTAGGATTTAAAGGCATCTATTGGCAAAAATGGTATATGATATTCATAACTATGTTTTCCTTCATGTTCATTCATATATCTACCTTGTGTTTATTCATTCATTCATTTCCGTAACCGCTTACCCTCTTGAAGGTCACAGGGGGGCTGGAGCCTATCCCAGCTGACATTGCGCGAGAGGCAGGGAACACCCTGGACAGGTTGCCAGACTATCGCAGGGCTGACACATAGAGACAGACAACCATTCACACCTACAGCCAAGTTAAAGCCACCAATTAACCCACCCCCAACCTCCACGTCTGTGGACTGTGGGAGGAAGCCGGAGTGCACGGAGAAATCCCACGCTGACACAGGGAGAACATCCCTCTACCAGAACTCCGCACAAAAGGGCTCCCTCCCGGGATCAACTGCTGTGAGGCGACAGTGCTAACTACTACACCACCGCACCGCCTACCTTGTGTTTAGATAAGGATGAAATAAACAAAACAAAAGCTATATTATGGCTCGAACAATTACCTTAGAATGAGCTGTTTTTATCCACCTATGGAGCAGGTCCTTTCCCACAGAGTCTGCCAAATTGTTTCTACAGTAGCCCAGAACGGACAAACAGAGATACAGCCATTAGTGTTTTCTTGTTTTTATGTCGGCCACTGTAGTTCTCCTACATGTTTGGCACACGGGAGATGTCCTGCAACCTGACTGCTAGATGCCACAAAATCCTACACACTGGACCTTTTCTCTTGTTTGAACCATACTGTAAAAATAATGGATGTAGCTAACGTGATGTCACCCATTGGTTTGTGGACTCCCATTTTGGATCCTTGAGTTTGGCATTTCAGCTGTTGCCTTCTTGGTTTTTTGGAGCCAGAAATGACCACATTTGGGTAAGAGGGTGGAACTGTGGTAGAGTGAGGGTTGGATCTGACTGAGAAACCAAGGACACAATCGGCAGACTCCCTGTCACTCAAAGCAGCCAACCCCTAATTTTGTGAAACTTTAAGCCTTAATGAAATGTAAACGTGTAAGTTATAAAAAAAATTCAACCCTGTACAGTTGTCATGAAGGTTGAAATTAGCTATAAAGATCAACACTGCTTTTTGTACCAGGCTGTAAACATGTTTATTTCTGCCGTGAAGTTGTCCATTTTAACATGGGTGTCTATAAGGATTGACTGGCTTCTGGAGCCAGCCTCAAGTGGTTATTTAGAGGAACTGCAGTTTTTGGCACTTTGTGTTGGCCTTAATTTTTCAACCCCATAGGGCTGCTGCGTGGTTTGAACCCACTGGCTTGCTTGGGCCCTTCTTTGTGGAGTTTGCATGCAGTTCCTGTTCTCCTTGGGTTCTCCATCTCTTTGCCGCAGACCAAAGACATGCAAGTTAGGCTAACTGTTGATTCTAAATTGCATTGGTTGTGAGAGCTTGTGGTTTTGTCATTTTTCTGAAACAATTCCACAAAAAATTCTGACACTGGAAGTATCCTTGCAAATCTGATTCACCGAACTTAGCATGAATAAAAATAATGCAATTGAGAGACATTTTTACAAGCCCAAAGAAGAAAAAATCTACAAGCATTAAAGATTGTGGAAAGGGTCATTTGTCAAGCAGTGAAAGTTGCTGCATTTTCAGTATTGATTCAATGTGAAGTTCAAGGCCACGAATATCAATGAAGGGCTGTACTCTGGATATCTGAGTGGATATGTCAAATCTATAACAGCCATTTAGCCAATGATGTGTTGTAATGTTGTCGTACTGATATCAAGTCATATTATAATTTGATATGTATATTTACGATGCTGTAATTATATGTTTGAGAAGGGTTATTCATGTAAATATAAAATATGTTTAACACTGGATATGAAACTCAGGGTTTCTCAACCTTTTTCTTGCCTGTGACCCAGTTCTCAGTCTTGACTTGATGCCAGCAATTAGAGTTGTGAAGTTTTCGTAGGAGTTGCCTATTTTTGTATTGCATTTTTAAGCGGGCAAAGGAAGCTCTGAATGGACTGCACACAGAAGTTATGATATAGATTAACCTTTTTTTAAAATTAAAACCTAAATCAAACACTTCTCTTCGTCTTAAAAATCCCCCACCTGTTAATCAAACCACACCCTGTGGGGTCCCGACACCAAGGATGAGAAACTCTGGTGTAACTGTTGTTTGTTATGAAGCAAAAAGAAAAAAAATGTTAATGTCAAAACATGAGCAGCTTTGCTTTATTTGCTTAATCGTCGACAAAACAATACGTTGTGGGCCTCTCTGTACTGTTGTGAGTATTGACAACTTAATAAATCAATATTGTACAAGAAACATTAAAAAATTGTCTGAAACTGTTCATTGTTTTTACCAAGTTTGCTTTTTGTGTGCATTGCTATTTTATGTTATCAATATTTAACACGTTAAGCTTAAGTCCTCAGATGTTCATAGCTATAGTGGAAAAGTCACTTGTGAATTTGATGTAGTTAAAAAACAACAACAAATATATGTGTTTAGAGGGCATCAAATACTACCACTTTGTCACACCCCTTGGCATGTGATATCAACACCAAAGGCAACCTTTAACATGCTTGAGATGCACCAGGCTTTCGACTAACTCCAATGTAAAACCGCCAGCAATGCTTGACGCAAAGCAGCTGACGTAGTATAAAGAGTGAGAAAGTCCGCATTGGCCTGGAGGGAAGTGAGGTGGAAACAAAAGTGGACTTTCATCCTGGAGACTGCACTTTTTATCCCATGTGAAACCAAAAGTCAATGTCGTTTTAGCGTCATGTTACACAGTCTACATACGGTTATCATGCACTGGCGTCAGTCATTTTAATCAGGAGAGACAGAAGAATGAAATAAAGATAAGGTTTAATGCAGATTATACATGGACAGAACAACAGATGACTTGTGCTGATAAGATTTTAACAAAGTCTTTGGTGCTTAGACACCAGGGAGGAGATCTCCCCAGAGGGAGATTATCTGCGGTCGTAGGACATCTGAGCAGCAGCAAGATAAATCCCCCCATGGAGTCTAGACACTGGTGGAGGTGGTGGTGGCTGATAACTTTGCTTGATGACTGCTGAGGTGAATAGAAGCCGCATCCGAGAAGACTAGGTGGGAGGTGGAGGGTAAGCACAGCAGCAGCAGCATGAAAGGGACTGTGAGCAGAAAAAGAACCATATTTAAAATGCGGAGCAGTGAGATGACGGAAAGGGTGCGTCACTGTGTTGTTGGTTGATTGTGTGTCAGCAGTAGAACAGCTGATGATCGATTGACAGCCCCAGACACTGACAGCCAGAGATAGAGCATGAGCTTGCGTGCAAGGAGTAAATGACAGGGTGAGGAAGAAAGTTAAAGCCTAAGAATGAAAAAGTGTTGTCTTCCTGACTGAACCTTCGCTAGAGCTTCATGTGATGCATTTACGCCATGTCACGTATACATGTATAGTAGTTTTGTTGCCTAAACCCAGCCACATCCATTTAACAACATTAACCGCATGTTTTGTCTAGATGGAAATAGGGGTCCACGTGCACCCCCCAGATTTTTTTGTGGCACCTGATTTTCCTTAATCCTTAAAGTGTCTGTTTTCAGATTTTGCCAGGTACCAAGCTGAAATAATGTCCCAAAGGCTTCATTTTTAACCCTTTATTACACCTATCCCCAACCGGAAAAAGAAAAACAAGATACAGAAAGTGGTGTAACTTTTGAAGTAAACAACATACAGAGACAAATTTTGCTTGTTTTTAATTTTTGTTAATTTCAACTATATTTTCCTTTTTGTGTCAAAATGTCACCACTTGTTTTTTTTTTATCATTTAAGTGTCTATTTTAAGATTATAATAGCTAGCAGACTGAAATAATGTCCCATGGGGTTTATTTAACAGTTTATTACACCTATACCAAATCCAAAGAAATTGAAAATAGCTTAGCTTTTGAAGTAAACAACACAGAGAGACAAATTAACACATTTTTCCATACAATTCTGACACAAGGAATTCAATGGAATGGTTATTTTTGACATTTGACAACTTTATTTCTGGACAAAAACAGCAAAAAAAATTTACATTTGACAACTATATTTTCCTATTTTCATGAGCATAGAGTGATGTTTTTTCACTACCTGTTTTCCTTAACTACTTAAGTGGCTATTTTACAATTATACATAGCAGACTAAAATATAGGCTAATGTCCCCTGGGGGTTATTTTTAACAGTTTATACTATCCTGAACCTGAAGAAATTGAAAATAGCTTTGCTTTTGAAGTAAACATGTTTCTATACAATTCAGACTCAAGGAATTCAATAAAATGGGTAGGCCTAGCCTACTAATAACATTTCAAACCATATTGACTATTTCTGGGAGGGAGGGGGACAAACAAAAAGAAAAATACAGAAAAGGGCCAAATTCTGTAGGTGACTGAACATCAACTGCCAACTTTGGTGTCGGTTGGGACAGTGGGCCTGCACCTTGCGACTGTAAGATGGTTGTCTCCCACTGCTCTCTCTTTTGGAACAATTTCAAGAATGAGAAGAAAAAAAGTAAGCATTTGACCCTTTTATTAAGATATTTAGTCATGGACAAGCCTACACGTAATTTTCCTATACAGTTTTATCATACAGAAATGGAGTCTGCATGCATTTTCTTGACTAGCTAGTGATGGTAGCTAGTTAGTTAGTTAGTTAGTTAGTTAGTTAGTTAGTTAGTGCTAATGTTTTCTCTATTTTCAGGCTGATTGAATAGGCCTATACTTACTAACCACGGGAAAAAGCACAAACTGTAACACAGCTGAAGTGCCTCTATTTTACATGTCCCAGCTCTTTCTGAGTATGGTCATTTTACCACACTTAGCACATGCAAGGGAGGGCACAGCGAGAGGCTATCATATCTACACAGTATTCGTGATATGACACTCTGAACCAGCCACTCTGCCTTACCGTATGAAGGATATTTGTGACCAGATACCATTGACATTGGAGGGCTTGCCTTTGGATGAAACTGGCTATCATCAAAACTGCTATTAAAGCTTTACAGGGAAATTGGGTGGTTTAACAGTGTCAAAGACCTCTATATCTGGTGAATCATCATCAATAAAGGACTGCCTACGCCAACTCAAATCTCTATCAAATCAATCTGAAGGGACTCAGTGTTCCTTCTTGTTTCCAAATCAACGCATTTTCTGTGAAAAAATAAAAACCAAGGTCAAGAGCAAAACTGAAAAGCTTAAAAAGTTTCAGAGTTGGAAACACAAGGAACTGGCCTGGAAAGTCATCGAACGTAGAGCACAGGAATTGAATATAGAGGCTCTTTACCGCAAGGTGCAGGGCAAGGACCTCTTTGCAGTGGAAGCCAAGTATCATCCATCATGTAGGAACAACTTCAACACAGAGTACCAAAACCATGTACATGGGAGAGAGAGGGCGGAAAAGGTAGCAGACTGCATTGACAGCCGGCAGGCTCAAAAGATGAGCAGCATATGATAAGTCATATAACGTGATAATGGATTATATTCTTAGGAATGTGATTGAACGCAAAGAGGTTGTCCAGCTAAGATTCCTGTCCAACTTGTATATGAAGAAACTTCTTCATATAAGTTGGACAGGAATCTTAGCTGGACAACCTCTTTGCGTCAAAGTCAAGGTTTTCTTAATCCAATGTGTGGACACATTCATAATCACCTCTCACTCACTCACTCACTCACTCACTCACTCACTCACTCACTCTCACCCACACATTGATGTAGCCTACTGTGCTTGTGCTCTACGTTCGATGACTTTCCTTGTGTTTCCAACTCTGAAACTTTGTAAGCTTTTCAGTTTTGCCCTTGACCTTGGTTTTTATTTTGTCACAGAAAATGCGCTGATTTGGAAACAAGAAGGAACACCGAGTCCCTTCAGATTGATTTGACAGAGATTTGAGCTGGCGTAGGGAGTCCTTTATTGATGATGATGATGATTCACCAGATATAGAAGCCTGACACTTTTAAACCACCCAATTTCCCTGTAAAGCTTTTGTTGCAGTTTTGATGATAGCCAGTTTCATCCAAAGGCAAGCCCTCCAATGTCAATGGTATCTGGTTACAAATATCCTTCATACGGTAAGGCAAATTGGCTGGTTCACAGAGTCTCATATCACGAATACTGTGTAGATATGATAGCCTCTCGCTGTGCCCTCCCTTGCATGTGCTAAGTGTGGTAAAATGACCATACTCAGAAAGAGCTGGGACATGTAAAATACATGATAGGGATTGAATCTTCTTTTGAGATACTTCAGCTGTGTTACACTTTGTGCCTTTTCCCGTGGTTAATAAGTATGATAAAACTGTATAGGAAAATTACGTGTAGGCTTGTCCCTATCTTAATAAAAGGGTCAAATGCTTACTTTTTTTCTTCTCATTCTTGAAATTGTTCCAAAAGAGAGAGCAGTGGGAGACAACCATCTTACAGTCGCAAGGTGCAGGCCCACTGTCCCAACCGACACCAAAGTTAGTTGATGTTCAGTCACCTACAGAATTTGGCCCTTTTCTGTATTTTTCTTTTTGTTTGTCCCCCTCCCTCCCAGAAATAGTCAATATGGTTTGAAATGTTATTAGTAGGCTAGGCCTACCCATTTTATTGAATTCCTTGAGTCTGAATTGTATAGAAACATGTTTACTTCAAAAGCAAAGCTATTTTCAATTTCTTCAGGTTCAGGATAGTATAAACTGTTAAAAATAACCCCCAGGGGACATTAGCCTATATTTTAGTCTGCTATGTATAATTTTAAAATAGCCACTTAAGTAGTTAAGGAAAAACAGGTAGTGAAAAAAAATCACTCTATGCTCATGAAAATGTAAAAATTTTTTGCTGTTTTTGTCCAGAAATAAAGTTGTCAAATGTCAAAAATAACCATTCCATTGAATTCCTTGTGTCAGAATTGTATGGAAAAATGTGTTCATTTGTCTCTCTGTGTTGTTTACTTCAAAAGCTAAGCTATTTTCAATTTCTTTGGATTTGGTATAGGTGTAATAAACTGTTAAATAAACCCCATGGGACATTATTTCAGTCTGCTAGCTATTATAATCTTAAAATAGACACTTAAATGATAAAAAAACAAACAAACAGGTGGTGACATTTTTTTTCACCCCAGGTGCATGAAAAAAGGAAAATATTTTGTTTTTCTTTTTCCAGTTGGGGATAGGTGCAATAAAGGGTTAAAAATGGAGCCTTTGGGACATTATTTCAGCTTGGTACCTGGCAAAATCTGAAAATTACCATTTTTCAGTGTTAAGAACGCATGTTTTGAATTACAAATGATGTGCTAGAGTGCATAAAAAAGCTCAAAAGTTTATTTATCAAAAAAGAAATGATAAAAAAAGAAAAAAAAATCTGAGGGGAGGATTCCTGTAGATCTCCCTAGAGATATGAGGGCTAACAGGTGATTAAGCCCATGGCATCAAAATCTCACTCCAGCTAAGTACACAAAGTTGGCAACCCTTGGCAACATGAGATTGAATGAGGTAACTGAACACCCTGCTGTATTAATGATCTTAGACCCTATATGGAATAGCATACCAGTTTGATGTGCAAGCACAAAGACATCCTTACATTGCCAGGACTTAGTGTCATGCCTTTTATCTTTCTAATTATTCCACTTTTTGAAGTGTAATTTAGCAGCCATCAAGAAACGTGCAGTATCAGCACGAGACTGCAGATGAAAGGCCATGTTGTCTCTCCCCTGCCACCTTATCAAGAGTATGAAAGAAAATACCCTAATTTACCCTACAAAAAGTTTTAGATGACATTCAGAATAAAGCACCATTTAACATAACCCTTTGGCACAGTGTGAGAATGTTATTTTAGTCACAGTAGTTTTCCCCAGAAATACAGTGGTTACAGAAAACTTATTGGGGTAAGTCTGATCCACAAAATCGGCAGCAGTGAGCACTTTTTTCAGACTTTATTGCAGATAAGAGTTTTGTTTGTGTTCATAGTCTTGAAGGTTATGTGGGTGTTAGGGTCAGGGAATTCAACCGATTCTTTCAGGATTTTGTTTCCATTCAGAACAACATTTGTCTCTCTTCATTCCCCTCCTCCCACATTTCTAACATTCTCCAAAATAATCTAACTGGCTCCTTCTGCCTGTCTTTTCAAGTTCACTGTACTGAGACTGCCATTGCCTACAGCATCACTATCTGTTCAGACACCAGACTAGTTCCACCACGAGATGAGGATTCAGATGATTGAGACTGGGACATTAATGCTCAGCTCTCTGGATGACCTCCTACATGTAAGTGTTCTTCTTGGGCACTCACTGTAAAAAATTAATTAGAACTTATGAACCTAACACATCCTTTGAGCAGCACCCAGACGGAGACTTGGGATCGGTTTGGACTGAGAAGAAAGGCGGCTGATGATGACAATGTATAAAAATAACCCCTGTTCTCAGAAAGAAGTCTGTGGTGTGCTTAGGATGAGAATAGGATGAGGAATGGTAAGAAGAACTGGAGTAAGATTTTAAATTAACATGCATGCGGCGTACCAGTCAAAATAAAACAAGCCTGAACTGATGGTCTAATGTAGTTTAATTTGTTCTTTATTAACTCCATAGACCGATGTAAGACCTAACAGAAATTGAACTAAAGAAGACAAAGCAATATATTAAACTTTGCCTTGATAGCACCAAAGAGTTAGCAAATACACAAGAGAATTCAGATTATAAGACAATTAGACACAAATAAATGCAGTTCGTACCTTGTCGCCCTCTCGACTGGAGCTGAACTCTCCCTGTTTGTCCTTCCTTACTACTTCTTTATCTTCTGTGTTGTTTATCTCCATCTTAGTGTTACAGCGCCATTTGCCTTTTAGTCAGTGTCCCTCTGTAACCGGTATGCCTACTATATTTTCAAAATAAAAGCACTTATGTGTATATTGTAATACATTACAGCTACTGCACATTGGGGTCACTTACAATACAATATTTCTCTGCACCCCAATACTAAGAAATAAGTCTGTCTTAAATATAACTGTTGACCTCCAGAACCTTACACCAAGTGGAGGAGAACAACCAAGCATTGCCATTAACAGACCATCGCCTTAATTCCAGTACAACTACCACCTGGTCAGCCCAATCACCAGAAGAAAAGTTTGGTATTGTTGTAAACCCTGAATATATTTCATTTGCATGTTTCATATGTACCATATTAAAATTTCAAAACTGACGTAGTATATGAGCTGACCTTGTCATCTCAGGGTGGAGAGGACGATGTGCCACGTGTAGGCGAGATGCCTGCCAAACTGCAGACCTCTGTTTAAGACCATCAAACAACAAAATTGGTTGTATTTTTGCGAGACATGGCTGTGTTTCCAGCAACTTTTTGCCACCAAACATGCGTTTTGTGGTGACCCATTGCTGTTTTTCTACCAGGGATAGTGCCCCATCAAAGCATTTTCTTTTTTTAGCGAGACATCATTACAGTTCCACCTAGGACTGTCCCTCCAAAAGTGGGTATTTAAGCCAAAACATGATCTTTTCCTAACCATAACCAAGTGGTTTTCATGCCTAAACCTACCTCCATGTTAACCACAGCATTGCTGAAAGGTGAAGTGTCAACACGTCACACTTGCAGGCTTTTACTGCTTCCAGCAAAGCTTAATTTTGACTGGCTTTGTTCACGATAAAGAACTGAACTTAACCCCTTTTAATTCCGACATGCATAACAATCTTATAATAGTTGTTCAAAAGATATTTAGTATCAATTTGTTTTATTCACAATTTATTTTTCCAACATATTCGAGGTTAGTGTATATATACACTCATGGTTCTGACACATACCAATCATGGCAGGGCATGATCAGAAATTGTTAACATGTCGTAAAATAGACGTGGCTTTTGGCTTTTTTCGTGTTTCTGTTAGATATTCACAGTTAATTAAAGAAACCCAACATGAAAAGTGTTCACAAAGACTATAATTATGATTAAAAACCGAGGAATTATGTCTGATAGGAAGAAGCCACTGCTTTTAAAGAAATCAATCGAAACATTTACTTGATTAATGGTTTAGTCGCTCTGGAGAAAATTAATTGGCACCTCACTTGATCTTCTAAGTAATTTGTCAAACAATAACAACAAACTTGATGGTTCCAGTCTGAAGGGTGGAAAATCCTTATTTCTGCTATGATAATCTTAGAAACTTTTAGTGTTAGAGAACTTTTAAGTTGAGGAAATCTTCAGAAAAGAGAGACATTTTTCTCTGATTTTTTTAATTAGTGGGAATGCTAGATAATACTATGTGAAGATATGATAGTTTGTAGAATCATGTTAAGTTAAGGAGTCAGGAATGAAGAAACTCACAACTTACACAAGGCCTTCTTCACAGCTTGAAGGATTTAAGGAAAACCTTTGACCATCCAGGGCTGTCTCCGCACAGTTACATGTCACAAATCTTTATCTCCTTTAATCATGACTTGCCCATTTCCTGCTTACATCATGAGGTCTAATCGCTGAGTGGCTCTGAGTGCACGTTTGCACTTGCCAATATGTAATTAACCTGTAATCTAACTTGCAAACTAGAACAACTACTTCACCAAGCCTTCTGATTTTATTTTGCAGTAACGAGGTAACAAAATGGGAAAAGTATTGGAATAAATATGAAACTTGACAAGTTTAAAAACTCAAGTACAGATACTCCCAAAAAATATTTAATATTGTAACAAAGTACTATTACGTTGTTACATTACACCACTGCCTTTATGTAGGCCTACTGAAAATTCAAAGTCAGAGATTCTGCTTGCTGTTACAATCTTCCCTGTGACAAAGTATTTTTGTATTTGGGGAACTTCGAGTAAAAATAAAAATAATATTCTGAAAATAACATTGTAATTTTGATTTAAGAAAAGTTGTTTTATAACAAGTATTAACTTTGTATTAATTTGTAGTAATGTAATGAGAGTAAAGTCACAATATTTAAAGAAAAAAGTAATGATGAGAATTGTAATTTCAGGAGGAAAAGTACATTCAAGTGGAAGCTAGGACAATGTATGTTCTTAAAAGGGAGGTGTAGCCTTCAGGGCCCAGATTACTATGTTCAAGGGATAGTGCACCCAAAAATTAAAATTCAGCCATTATCTACTCACCCATATGCCGACAGAGGCCCTGGTGAAGTTTTAGAGTCCTCGCATCCCTTACGGAGATCAGCGGGTGGAGCGGCTAGCACACCTAATGGCTGACGGTGCCCCAGACTAACGTCCAAGAACACAAAATTGAATCCACAAAGTACCTCCATACTGCTCATCCGTAGTGATCCAAGTGTGCTGCAGCCCAGACATAAAAGTTGTTTTGAAAAACGTCATATGAACTCTGTTTTTAGCCTCACTGTAGCCTGTAGCTCTGACTGTTTCTCTGTGCTCCACGCTCACGTGTGCGCACCTGCGCAAGACCAGCGAAAGCATGAGCTTTTTTTTTTTTTAAGATATTTTTTGGGGCATTTTGGCCTTTAATGGTTAGAACAGACAAGCTTGAAAGGGAGAGAGAGAGTGAGGGACATGCAGCAAAGGGCCACAGACTGGAGTCGAACCCGGGTCGCTGCGGCAACAGCCTTGTACATGGGGCTCCTGCTCTACCACTAAGCCACCGACGCCCCAGCATGAGCTTTGCTTACCCGTGTTTACATCACGTGACACGTGCACCACAGGGGGAGACAGACAGATAATTTGCACTATGGTCTTTTAGCAAAGGACAGCCCAACATGTCTCAAGACTTTGAAATTGAGGAGGAACAGCATTTCTTTGTTGAGCCGTATTTGTTTGAGCCCGAGTATACAGACGGAACTCAGGCTACTGGACGAAGCAGCCGCCGCAGCTCATGAGCCTAACCCTCAGCCAGCCGCAGAATACTGGAGTCGAGCACTGGAAACCTGGTGGTGTAGTTGTTTCAAATGCAAAGCAATGCCAACAGATGAGGAAAGTCTTTGCTGCTCAGACTGGGAATTGGCGATGAGAAATTCAGAAAATGGCCTGAACATTGGCGAGATATTTAAAAGTTTTAAGAAGTAAATTTAGTAACCAAGAAATTACGTAAGAAATAAGCAAAAACAAGAAAAGTAAAAAAAAAAAGAAAATTACCTACAAATAAGCAAAAAAATAAAAGTAAATATTTTATGTATATATTTAGAACTTGACATTTCCCTTGTTTTATGATAATTTTCTAATAACACTTTTATTATAATGCTCATTGCTCTCCCCCCCCCCCCCATGTTTTCTATAGAATCAAACCAATTTTTTTAAGTTTTGATGTTTAAATGCTTGAGAAAGGCATCTGAACGCAGCACAAGAAAACCGATGCTGATCCAGGTTTAAAATGGTTAACAGAGGGCTGTTAGAGTGCAGAGGGCAGTTAACAAAAAGCTTACTGTGCGTATGGTGCCAAAAGCACAGCACTCACCAGCGGCATTCAGTGTCCGGTCGATCTGCTCCCACAAATGGGGTTTTCTGTCTTCGTTGTGATAGTTTCATATGTAGAATAGACTGTAGCTGCTGCTAGCAGTGATGACACCAGCACCTCTCTGAAAAGTTCAGAGATTTTTTTTAACCAGAGGTGCTTGGAGTGGCTGTACAAAAAAGCTGAAGCGCTCAGACAAAGACGCTGAATCTTCTCAAGGCAGCCACGCAGGAACCCGCAGTGCCACTGCCTCAGCCCCAGACTTTGTGCCCTGTACGCCTATGATTGTGTTTCCACTCAGGACGACAATATTATGATTAAATATTCAGATGACACGACCATCCTTGGTCTCATCAAGGGTGGGGAAGAGTCATCATACAGGAAACTGGTGAACAAACTCATTGTCTGTGCGACCTTGTTCTTAACATAAACTAACCATAATCTTGGATTTCAGAAGTAAAGCCTCCCCACAGCCTCTCACCATCAAGTTAACTGAGGTGGAGCGGGCTTACAGTCACAAGTTCGACTTCGCATGACAGAGGACCTGAGCTGGGCCAAAAATACTGTAGCAATGGTGAAGAAAACAGAGCAGCAGCTTTATTTAATGAGGCTGCTAAGATATGCCAGACTCAGCCGTCAGCCACTAATCCAGGTCTACAGAGGACTCCTTGACAGCAGTCTTGCCAACGGCATCTCTGTGTGATTTGGAAACACCAGGCAGGCTGAGAGGAACCCTAATCAACTTATCATCAAAACTGAAAGAGAATCATCGGCTCTGAAGTCCCCTCCATGGACATACTTGATACACATCGCTGTAGGAGGAAAGCACAGCATCCTCAGTGACCGACACTACTCAGCTTCCTCAGAATACAACCTGAGACACCACAGAGCAGAGAGCCTCATTGCTCGCAAGGCTCACTTCCACAACAGCTTTTTTCCAGCCACTATTAGACTAATTAAAAAGGACATTAGGGTTGTTAGGAAATACCACTTCCCTTACCTCATTCACACTAGGGACACTTACTACTTCATAATACTCACACACTTACACACTGTGTTACTGTATTTAACTACTTCACCTTCTCTCATTCTCCGGGACTGCCTTATCTCTGTCATACAGAGTCTTTTCCTGGTCCATCGTCTTGTACAAGTGAAATAATTGCGTGTGCAATAATCCTAATGTGTATTTTTACATGGTCATAGTGTGTCATTTTTACACAATCTAGAGTGTGTATTTTTATATAATAATGTGTAATTTATTGTGTATTTTTTTATGAAGTGTGTATCTTTTGGCATGTCACAACACAACGGCAATGACAGACTGGCTAATCATTTGTGTTTCTCAGCACTCATCACTTGATGACAAATCTAACATTATTATATGACATCCTAAAATATGTGCGGAACCGTATAGCATCAGTTGATGGCGGGGCAGGGTGGATGTGAGTTTATGTCAGTGGGGCTGCTCTGATACCTTGCTCAGCCCGCTGCTACAGCGACACGATCCGTAACCTTATTGCCAGTACCTAAATATAACTATAAATACGTATAATGGTGCTGTAGTTACTTGAAGTGGATATTATATTGCAAGATTGGATATTTGAGCAAAGCAGTAGCCATAGGACTCAGCCCAGTGCTGGCTGATTCGGCTGTGTTCCATCTCCATGGTGCCAAATGTGAAGGAGGGGCACCGAGGGATGGTTCGCCCAGGGCGTAAAACTAGCCAGGACCGCCTCTGGTCTTGGCCTATTGATAGTTGCCAAATCACGTTGTGAATTAAAATTTCCTCACTATTTTAATCGAAAACTTAATCTGGTCAGCATTCCTTCGTACCTTATTTGCAGTTGAAAATTGGTTGTATATAAAAGTAACTTGTATGAGACAGGGCAAAAAATGGCTGAAATTCCCCATATCAAACTATAGCTGTAATCTCTCCAGCTGCCCTGTCTGAATCCCTGCGGCTGGAGTCACTACCCCCATCTATGAATGAGGCATGTATAATGCTTAAGAAGGGGAAGGACCCAATGGAGTCCATTGCGCCATTCAGTCTATAAAGCTGAAAGCACACAGGGGTGAATGTGAGAGATGAGAGTAAGATGAACAGTGCCAGCTAAAAAACGTATGGCAGTGTTAAGGAGATAAATTGAAGTGAGTCCAGATAGAAAAATTGTCATTGCTGTCAATTATGAAGGCATGGCACCAATAAAACATACCCTCCCTGAAACAAGTTTTTCTCAAATTATACGGAGGATCCTCTAGAATTAAGGTCATCCATCTTATGTTTCTGTGAGAAAAGATCTGATTTCCAGTTTTCCAAGATGTTTACCAAGATGTATTTGCCCCTGCTGTGCTGACAAGTAAACAATTTGATGTAATGATTTGTTTATCTCCCCAAATCTAGACTGTAGGGTTTACAGTTTCTAAAGTTGAGAGAATAGTAACAATCCATGGACAAAACTATTTTTTGTAAAAACTCACTGCAGTACTTTGCATTGGCCCTGCAGGCTCTAAATTGGCCAGTCTCATCAAGGGGCAAAGGACCACATTACAGGTCAAGGTTAAAAGCTTAGTTTACTTAGTTTAACTATTGAGCCTTAGGGCACATGGAGTGGACACTGGCCTATATACAGAGTATCACAGAAAAATGAGTCCAGCAGTGCTGCATGTGGCATACGCAGACCACAGAGTGGAGTCACATCCAGACACACCTGCCTTCGATCTGTTGTGTACAGCTTATTTCTACGTTTGCATGTTACTCTGTAGTGGGGCATTCAGTCTGTGATAAAAGCAACAAATCTGTTACATATATAGCTTAAGATATGAAGAAGACATCTGGATCTGAAAAAAATCCAATATGGCCGCCACCAGAAAACCATTTCGGCACATTTCCACCCAGATTGAGTTGTAGGGTTGAGCTTTTTCCATGTTGGGATTCCATGTCCAGAGTGATATTGTATGCCCACTTCATCCCTTACGTTTTTATGAAATGTAAATCCTGGGTAATATTTGAAAACCCTGAGCACACATTTGCACACTCAGAAAAGCACTAACATAGTTGGCCAATCAGGACGTGCCTACCCAAATTTGTGCGGACCCCACAGTATATAAAGAGGCAGATTGCGGCACCAGGGAGAATGGAGAACCATAGCAGAGAGTGGGTGTTGCGTCCCCTGGTGAACGGATCCACTTCTGCTTTCTAGAACCACGTCCAGATACCTCAGGGTGCAGGGTGAAGCCTCCACTTGTCTGGTAGAGGACTGCGCCCCTTGTCACGAGGTCGGCACCCCTGGTTCTCAGTCCCGGGTCCGTCACTCTGCTTCATTTAGTGTGGAAACTGTTAAATAACGAGATCCGGCGTTAACTCCGTTAACTGTTAACAGCAGCTTAACAATCAAGATTCAAGATTCAAGATTAACTTTATTGTCTCACAAAGTGAGAAATTTGTTCTGGGCCGTTCGCCCATGCTGCAGCCACAACACAGAACATACAATACGATACAACACAATACCAAACATACAATAGATATGCGCATTCCATATCATACAAGGTGCCAAAAAGTGCAAGAAACATGGTGAA
>NC_065510.1:35628761-35631574 GCF_006386435.1 Epinephelus moara | reverse complement strand
TTGTAGCCTGTTAGCTAACATGAGCTAAACTAGCTAACAGCTAACGAAAGATAACGTTAGCTGGTGGGGACATGTGCTATATACACCCAGTCGTGCCTCACCACTCACCAGGAACCTCTTTTAACGGTCACAGAATAAACAACATAGCTATTTTCTGCCAATTTATTCCAGTTAGCTTACCTGAAACCAAATGCGATGAGATGCTGTGTCCTGCGAGCTCAGTTCCAAACAAACACCGCGGAGATGAAATTCTGCCTTCTGTGGCGACTTCCGTATGTGGGCAGGTATATTCTACGGCTCTGGGCCGACCCAAAGCTGACGTAACAGAAACATTTGATGAGCTGGGACAAAAGAATATTAAATTTAAAGACATCATATATATATGGCGCACGTGTGTAAATTAACAGTCCCTTTATTCCAAAAGTGGTAAAGAAAGCAAGAGAAGAACATTTAATTTACAGGGCTTTCCCTGGAGGGTGGGAGTGGATGAACCCGGTTAAAGAGTACCCGCCCGGACAGGACGTTGTAAAACTAAGGCGAGCGCGCCCACAAGGAGGCAGGGATCATTTCATTGGTCAACAGTAAATCTGGCATTCTATTGGTTAGGGCATTTTGACAGGGTTGTTACACAAAAAAATCCAAGAGCAGGGCAGAAATCTGAGAGCAGAAATTCCACAAGTGCACAGAAACAGTTTGAGTGTGAGGAGAAAAGCCGAAGCTTGAGCAGGAAATCTGTGCAAACAAATTGTATCTGAGTGCAAGCAACATGGTATCTGAGTGCAAGCAACATGGTGTCTGAGTGCAAGCAACATGGTATCTGAGTGCAAGCAACATGGTATCTGAGTGCGAGCACACAGTTTGAGCAGAAACAGAGTAGATCCAAGTGCAAGCAGAGGCTATTTGAGTGCGAGGGCAGGGTTTTTGAACGTGAAATCAATAAATAATGCTCTCAAACTGATAGACCACTCTCTTGAATAAAGATAGGGATAAAGCTCCATAGATGGTTAGCATACAGAACGTCTTGTGGGCAAGGTATCGGTTTAGGATGCGGAAATCCAAAATCGGTCTTAACACTCCTTTCTTCTTGGGAACCAGGAAGTGTGCAGAGTAAAATCCCTTCTGTCTCAGTGGGAATGACAGATACAGCCTGGTTCTGTAACAGGTCCTGGATCTCTGCTGAGAGGTCACATGTATTCTTAAGTTGATTCAAATAGTATACTGTTGCATTTTTTTTTTTGTTCTTTATTGCCTTAAATTGTAATAAAACATATTTTCACTTTAACTTGTCTGTAGATTCTATCTGTGGTGCTCAGTCCAGGTGAAAATGTGTGTGTAAATTAAATTATTTGGGACAGCGGCCATATTGGTAATGTGCAAATTTGAGATCATGAATAAAATATGATTTTAAAATAAATAATAAATCTGAGTATCCCAGTGTGCTTCTAATGCTTAAAAATATGAAACAGACACCAAGTTTGCCAAAAGAGTTAAAAAAAATGTTTTAGGTGACCTTCATCTTATAAAGATGAAATATGCAAATTAGGGGTCAAGATGCATGCAGTCATAAAAATAAGCATTCCAATATGTTTCTTATGGTCAGAAACCATAAAATAGACACCAAGCTTGCATTTGTAGTTCATCTGGCTCAAAAGTTGAAGCCGAAACGGTTTTCGGGTAACCGCCATATTGGATTTTGCCACCATTGTCATCAGAATGCCGATCTGCAATGCCCCGATATCCAGATGTCTTCCTCATATATTAAGCTATATCTGTACCAAACTTGTTGCTTTTATCACAAAATGACCGATAGATCAGCTACGTCGCCTCACTACTGGTGTCATGACGTGTGCAGCTTTCCTTGCATTTTTACGTATTTTGTGCTACTGTACTATCCTATTTGCCTTTGCAAATTGTCCCCCTGGGACAAATAAAGTGTTTTGAACGGACTCAAATCATCCCACTGAATCACAGCCATTGGCTCACGGCATGTGAAATCCTTCCAACCCCTACACAAACACAACCACCCACAATTAGTGCCAGTAGTGTTCAGGCGATGACCAGGTCAATAACGTTACAACATTATGTGTTGAACATCTGCTTTAGTGGAGCTACATGCCTTTTCTCATCATCAACGAGAAGTTTGATATTGTCAGTTACTCATATGCTGAAATATCTTGAGGGCAAACTTGTGTAAAAAGTCACAAATTCAACGCAGCTGTACTAATAGCTTTCTAAAAGAACCAAAAAATAATAAAAAAAATCTTTGTGCAAAAGGGAAATCAGAGAAACCTTGGAAGAAGCTATCCAAATATTTCTTTGATATATTTTACTCCTGGCACAGGCCCACACATTACAATCCAAGGCACAAAGGATATGTTCGGTTGATGTCTTGGTGAGCCTTAAAACATTCTCCAGCAAGGATGAGGCGCTCAGTGTGTGCAGGTTCATATGAATGCTGTATAAGAAAGAAACACTAGAATAATATAGTAGAATACAATAATATTAAAAAGTTAAAATATCAATCAGTTATCAGTTGATACATCTTTTTCATTGTGGTACTTTGTTTTCAGCAATAATACCTCTAACCTTTCTGCCAGGGATTGTCAACTGATTTTGACTCTGAGGTTACCACCACACGAAGGACCAGGGGCCCGTTGCACAAAAGTAGGATTCAGACATCCAGGATAAATGACTGAGCTGGGTTCAACGAATCCAAAACAAGAGCGTCCAGGCTTAATGGGTTGCACAAAGACCAAGCCAGGATGAGCAGACACGGATTCATCAAGCCAGGTGAAACCAATCCTGGATCAGTG
>NC_065510.1:35626830-35626984 GCF_006386435.1 Epinephelus moara | reverse complement strand
CTATTGCACGTCTGTCCGTCCTGGAAGGGGGATCCCTCCTCAGTTGCGTTAAAGGGTTTTTTTGGGGAGTTTTTCCTGATCAGCTGTGAGGGTCCTAAGGACAGAGGGATGTCGTATGCTGTAAAGCCCTGTGAGGCAAACTGTGATTTGTGAT
>NC_065510.1:35600508-35626748 GCF_006386435.1 Epinephelus moara | reverse complement strand
TAAGGACAGAGGGATGTCGTATGCTGTAAAGCCCTGTGAGGCAAATTGTGATTTGTGATATTGGGCTTTATAAATAAAATTGAATTGATTGAGGCAGACTGACAGGTCTGATGTCTTATTCACTCAGCAGCTGACTTGTTGAATTTTACGGCTTTGATCAGCGAATATAATGTGACTTGGGATGTACGCCAAATGCTGGCTCCGTTATGCAGCAGATCCAGCTGTGCCGCCCATAGGTGCCGCCGTCACCAGAATAGGACGTCGCTTTACGTGACACTTCAGCGTAAGGCCGTCTCATGTCTCTTATCAGCAATCCTCGCTCCTCACTCCTAACTCCTGACTCCTTAAATGTTTTCCTAAGTGGGAGGGACTGAACAGTTAGGTAAGGTGGCTAGGTTAGGTGGTTAGCAGTAATTTTAAGGGACTTGGGACGTACCCACTGACCCTCAGGAAGCACAGCAGGCCTATAATCATGCCCATGCCAGGACAAAGGCCAGGATTGAAATGACCTTTGGCCTCCTGAAGGCACACTTTCACTGTCTTAACCACTTAAGGGTTAGCCCTTTGAGGGCATGTGACATCACTGTGGCCTGTGCTGTCCTCCACAATGTGGCCCGCCTGAGTGCCATCACACATGGACTGGGACAATCCTGCCATCTTCCCTGATGATGACAGTGGTCGGCTGGTCAGGGACCAATATGTGTTAAATTATTTTAGTTAACATACATGCTTTAAATTTAGGTTAAATATGTCCTGCAGTGGCAGAGACGCATGCTGTGAATTTCAGTTAAATATGTCCTGCAGTGGCAGAGGAATTTGTGGGTTTTTTTTATTCAATTTAAATTGATTTGGCCTCTTATATTGTTTGTGCTGTATACTGTGTGTATACAAGCTTGCAGGGAGGCTACTGCATCCATTCATTTGTCTGTTCATTTGTTGTGTATGGATTTGTCCTGCATTTATTTCAGTGTGCAGACATGCGGGGTGTATCATATACAGACCTTTGAATGTGTATTTATTCTTGTGTTGTATAATATGCTTTGATTCCATGCTTTCTATCTTGTAGAGTTTTGAAAGGAGCTGATGGTTTACTTGCTTTGATTTATCCTTATTCAATAAAGGAACATCATGTTACTCTTTGATGTGTATTTATATTTATATGGGATGTGTTCTTTATATATAGTCTATGGGAAACTGTAAATTATCTAATGATTGCAAAATCATCTAAAATCATCATTTATCTAAAACGATTGCAATTAATGATCACAAATGTTTAAATAATGACAGTGGGTCTGGCTGAATGTGATAACAATGTGCAGTGGGCAGTGGAATAACTATTGGTTTCCGTTTGTGGTGACTGCTGACTGACATAAGGGATGAGATTAAATAGATCCTGGAACTTAGCCTGGTCTGGAGCAGGCTAGCTCCACAGAATAAATCTCCATGGTAACTTATGTGATAACATATCCCGCTTTCCACTATCCCGCTTTTGTGCAACCGGAACACGGATAAATTGAGCCAGGATAACCAAGATATCCCGGCTTAATCCCTTATCCTAGTTTTGTGCAATAGGCCCCACGAGCCAGATGCATACATGATTTGTACACACAAAAACCATGCGTACACCTTCGCCCACACATGAACTGGTATTTATAAAAAAAAAAGAATGTGCATTGAGAATGTGTGTACCTCATGTATTTTTCAGACCAGTGATAAAGAGCAGATTAAATATAAACTGAGAAACAGATTAAATTGTTTGAGGTTGTTTGCGAGTTTCACTGATTGTGTTATTATTTTTGCGGGCTGCACGACATTCTGTGAAATTTCAATCAAAGGTGCATTTATAAACTCATTTTAAATTACTTATGGGTGATGAATTTCACAATTTTTAACATTAACAAGCTATGGTCTACGTTTAGAAAGATTGATCATTATTATTAACATCATTTAGATGGTGGTTATGGCCCAATAGTGCTAGCTACACAATGTGAAGAGCAAAAGGAACCAAAAAATACCCATTCTCTCTGGTGGCTGCAGGCCTGAAAAGAAATTGACCAATCACAGCCATCCGGTCCGCATGGGAGTTACTCCTTGCTCAAATTTGCACTCTCTCTCTTTTGACACTCCTCTGCTCCTCGTCCCAACCCCCCTCCGCATTTGAAAGTACGAGCAGTTTGTAAGGCCCTCGGGATGGGCGCGCTGCAGTTTGTTTACAATGGTTGCTAAGCTACTAAGAGCAATGCTAACATTAGCATCCAGTGGTATGTAGACAGCTGAGACGGTGACAATCAGTTCCCGGGGAAGGTAGAATGGTCTGCAGGATATTGAGAGAGCCTCAAGGTCTGGACAACAATGGTGAGCAATGATCCTGCTGTTGTTACACCAGTTGTTATGGAGATAAACACAGAGCCCCCCTCCTTTCCTCTTACCGGACTCGATGTTTCTGTCCTGCCGGTGGCTAGTGCGGCCCGCTAGCTGCACCGCAGCATCGGGTATGAGCAGGTGAAGCCAGCTTTCCGTTAAAATCATAATCCCACAGGTCTGTACGTAGCGGTTAGTCGCTTTGGACGGAGCACTGACAGGAGGGGGAGGAGGGGGTGGAGCTTAGAGGAGGAGCCGCTTTCGAATCTTGCTAGCTCTCCAACATTACCAACTATAGCTTTAAACCAAAAAGTAATGTGTTACTGAGAAAAGTAACTTTTTAGTTACTCCCCCTCCCCCAAAAAACTCGACTTAGGACTCTCGTCTTGGCTTGCCATCACGCCATGACCTTGACGCATGCGCATTAGTGTCATCTATACTCATCATCATCTATAGTACGTCCTGGCTGTAGATGACTGAGTGTGGATGCTAGAGGGTGCTAGGTGCTTTTCTTTTTTGCAGTGTAGTTTTTCTAAGCCACAGAGAAGACAATGTTGCTAAGAAGGATCATGTTTTGGGAAACTCAGCCCTGCAGGCCACTCGATGTCAGGCGATGGTGAGGCTGTCTTATTTAATTGCAGTAGATATGGGGACCCAGCTCTTCCCCAGCAGTCCAAGTTCCGTGAGCCGAGGATCCTCAATCATGTGGAAACCAGGGAAATGTTGCCCGCTGCTTGTCCTCAACCAATTTGAGTGCTTGGGTGAAGAACGAGTAAGTCTCTCTCTCTAATCACTTGATGGGCTGCGGGTGTGACCAGTGCCAGGTGCCTAGTGGCTGAAACACTCCCTCTACCACCTCCCCTAGCCTGAGACTGTGGGTCCGCCCCCTCTGCTGGGCTGACTCAGAGGTTTCCCCTGGTTTTCCCACATTACATAAAGTCTCTTTCAAAATAAAAGCATTACATTGGTACACCACCACAAATTGACGTTTTTTTCCTTCAACAACAAATGAATGTGGTTAGGTTTAGGAAAGAATAACAATCAGAATCTAACGGCACACAAACTCCGCTCTCTCAGGTGAAAGTCAGTGTTTGTTGGACCCATCCGCCCACCATCCTGCCTGTCGCCACCCTAACTTTTCTTCTTGTCTCACCGCGTTTCCCCCTGACGCCACCGGGCACCGTTAAACTATAACAGCAACCAGCCGCATATTATGCTGATGTGAAAGGACGCCTTTTCCGTTGGTTTCTGACAAGTCGTTGTGTCTGTGTGTCTTGCTCCAATGTAAAGAGGTGGTGGGGTCTTTTGTATATTTGTGCCCAGGAGCCCATTGTCTCAAAATCCATGCACTGGTAGTATCTGCTTACAGTCTCATGCTATGGGCTAAACTTTCTATGTATTTATTGTTTAGTTACTGCAGTGTGCACTTCCAGAGATAAAGTTGCCAAAGATGTCATATTTTGCGAAACATTTCATTTATACTTTTCATTACCTTTGCTGCTGCAAGGTCTGTGCCTGACAACCCATCCAGAACTTCACAAGGGAGTGTGCTTTATACATTTCTCTCTGACAAGGAGTCTTTTGACATTTCAAACAGCTGATCGTCCTGTGTAGCAGATAAGGTTGACCCCCCACTGTTGGTTCATCACTAAATGGGTGCAGGATCCATCTACTGTCACTGCACCTCTTGTCAGTCTCAGGAAAATGTGTTTGCAGTTGTAGAAGGAGGCTCCTTTCTGGATGTTTCTGGCTCCTTCGTGGGATGATGTGTGACATAGTTCTATATTAAAAAGCTGACTTGACATGCCTCCTCAAATGGCCACTGATTATCAGGTCATGACAACGCTGTCAGAAAAATCCTGTGAGTATTCACTCTACTCAGCTTTATTTATTTATTCATTCTGCGAGAGCCTCCACTATTTACTTCCTTAAAGTCATCAAGGTCACTTTGGATAAAGCAGAGTAGTGTAGTCTTTCTTGGCCTGCATGTAGGGCAACGCACACACATTAGCATTTCTCACTGTGGAGCTTCACTATTCTATTTGTCTGTTTTGATGTGCATCAGTGCTCCAGAAAATTAATAATTTTATGCAGAGAAAGATGTCAAGGCACATTGCCTGGCAATGGGCTAACACAGGGAGTGAATGAAGAAAACAGTGGAAAAGCTGGTAGCTACCAAAACACTGTCAATATAATATACAGTATAATATTTTTAAGTATTAAACTGTTGTTGAGAAAAGCATTCACAACTGGGGAACAGCAAGGTCCATCTTGTGACCAATGTTATTCAGTGTAGGTCAACAACTTCTGATGAATGAAGATAACAATGTCATACACTCAGTAGAGAAATTAGTAACTGCACAGTTGCAAAATATCTTATTTGAAATACTGAGAAAACAATCTTGTCCAATACTCACACAGTGGTTGTTCATTTTTGTAAAAGGGGTCAACTAATATCTAATATAGTACAATCATTTACAAAATAGAAACTCTTTTTTAAAATGTTAATATGTAATTTAATTGAGAAAATAGTTTGGTATTAGAAGGCCCAAACAGTAAAATGGGTTGCTTTTGGCACACCTGATCAGCAGGATTTCCAGCACAGATATAATTTGGATTGCCACCTACTTGTCCTTGTAGCCCAGTCACCAGAAACAAGTGTTGGTATTATACATTTTTACAACCCACATATATGTTACATTTATACATTTCATATCATATCACACTTCAATAGTAATATAGTATATGAGCTGACTTTGTCATCAGGAGATGGATGGGATGGTAGATGGCATGACATCTAAGCAAGACAGCTGCCAGACCACTGTTGAAGACTCAAACAACAAAACTAGTTGTTTTTTAGTGAGTCATCACTGTGTTTCCAGCTTGTGATTGTGCCACAAATACAGTTTTTTTTAAGCCCAAACATGATCTTTTCCCAACAATAACAAAGTGGTTCCTAGGCCTAAACCTAACCACACATTAACAACAGAGTATTTAAAATGTAACGTTTCTACGTATCTGACGTCCATGGGAAAACAAGACTAACAGTCTATAGCCATACTAATGGCTCTGTGAGGTGTCACATTCTCTGTCTCTCCTGCTGGAAGTACCAGAGGATTAGGCAATGATGTGATAAATGTGGTAAATCACCAAGGTAATAAGAATTTATCCCCTGTGGACAATACATGTGTACAAACATTTGGGCCAATCCATGCTGTCAGTGTCAATTTCCTAAAGCTTTGACTTGCTGGTGGTGCTGTAGTAGGATTCATCCTCTTGGGAATCATTCATCAATCACAAAATTGAATGGCAATCCATTAAATAGTTGTAAAGATATTTCAATCTGAACCAAAGTAAAGGATCAACCGACTGATCTACAGATACAGCCTTAGGGCCATACAGCTAGCATGGCAAAAAAGTATGACAGTCTCATATCTGAGATAAATCACAGTGTATAAACAAACAACTGCAAGCTATAACAGTATTATGCTAGTGTAACTTCTGCTGAAGCAGTAGTTCTGGGCATATCTAGTGACCCATGGGTGTTGAGAGTGTTTTGCACTCAATCTGTAATGTCCATGCTCTGCAAAATCAGATAGGACACTGAACACGGCTGTTGCTGTTCTTTCACATATATTTTTCAACTAACAGTGTGCCAACAGTGATTGGCCTGGTCTTACTCCCAGGTCGGCAAATATCGATGCTTTGTCATGCTCTATTTGCGTCTGAAACTGACGTACAAGGCTCCCTTTAGTTTCTGTATGAGATGCACCAGGCTTTCAGCTAACTCCAATGGAAACCCACCCACAGCAGACGCTCAGAGCAACTGCTATAAACAGCTACAAAGTCCACAGATGGAGGAGGTTGGGGTGGTTAGATGGGTCAAACAACCACAGGACTTTCACCCAGGACAAAAGTTAGTGTTGACTTATTCTAACATAACATTTAATATGTGTTTTGCCATGATGTGACGTGATTGTAAACCCCTATGAATGTTTTTTTTAGCCAATAATTCATCTTTTTTCTAAACCAAGTAGTTGTGTTGCCTACACGTAACCACAACTGTTTCACGTTAACTATGTGGTAGAACGTGTTTTACTTAGCAGACAGCAGTGCATCTCATACAGACTCTAAAGGATGCCCTGTGCGTTGGTATTAGATGCCAAGAGGGCATGACAATGCATTGGTACATGACAACCTGGGAATGAGAACGGGTTGGAAAGAAACTGCCCTGGTAGAGATGTTGACAACTCATTTGTGCCACTGATATCATAGCTCATCAGCTGATAGCTTTCATTATGACATTTTAGATGATTCATGGAATATCATGTTCACTAAATATACACCAATTAAATCTATTAGGCCTGTTGGTATAATGTGGTTGCAAATTCTAAGTTCAGAGAGGTAGTTTCATGGTATGCTTTTTTTTCAGCCTTATCAGTTGGTGGAAATATACTGGACATCTGATAGAATAACTCTGTGTCCCCATTTCTTTGCACAAATACCCTTCAATGATTAAAGCAGAAGAGCAGGATGATGAGAAACAGCAGGACACTCTAAGAGGTAAGGCTCAACAGATCCTGCTGGTATCCCCCACTGAGACCACATCCCCAATCTCATCACTTCCATCATCCCTGACAGCCACATCCTCTCATCCTTTTTCAGTGGCTTAATCCCAGCAGTAGAAAAAGAGAAAGTGAGCAAGAGAATCTGGGGATTTAACAAGGAGAATGCATCAAACACGCATCATTTTGCACTTGTATGAATTTAAAAAAAAGCCCGTTAATGTTTGTTCAGTGCTCATGGGGGGTATAGTGCAAGCAGCACATGGCAGCATATAAGGGAAATCATTACAGGCATCAACACTCTTGTAAACCTGGATGGACTGGTGGAGGAATCATGGACAAAGTATTCATTATATATCAGCAAAATGCAAATTTGGCAGAAAACTCTACCACTCTTTTCTACCTACCTACCTTTAGGTTCAGGTTACTTTACTGATACCCAAGGGTAAACTAGTTTCGCAGTCGAGAGTCAAAACATCCATCACAGTTTGAACAATCAAAACAAAACATAAAAAATAGAATACAAGAAAGAAATTTAAAATCAACAGATACTTAACACTGGTGGGAGTGTGATGATGCCTACCTAAAGGAATG
The DNA here is from genome assembly GCF_006386435.1 of Epinephelus moara. Taxonomy (NCBI): domain Eukaryota; kingdom Metazoa; phylum Chordata; class Actinopteri; order Perciformes; family Serranidae; genus Epinephelus; species Epinephelus moara. The sequence continues at coordinate 35,619,228 of NC_065510.1, read as the reverse complement.
TGATGATGGAGGAGCTCAGACAGGTAGGGTGGGCCTGGTCATTGAGGGCTTGGTATGTTATGAGGAGACTTCTGAAGTGGATTCTTTGGGGGATGGGAAGCCAGTGGAGCTTATGGGGAATGGGGGTGATGTGGTCACGGGTGCGAGAGTGGGTGAGTAGCCAAGCAGCACTCTTCTCGATACACTGGAGTTTATTGAGGGTTTTTGAAGATGAGCCATAGAGTAGACTGTTGCAGTTGGCCAGACAAGATATGATGAAGGTGTGAATGAGGGTTTCTGCAGCTGAGGAGGAGAGGGATGGATGGAGGCGGGTGATGTTCTTGAGGTGAAAGAAGGCTGTTTTGGTCATGTGTTTAATGTGCTGGTCGAAGGAGAGGAATTGATCGAAAATGACGCCAAGATTTCGGATGTGAGGGGAGGTGGATACTGTGGAGCCGTTGATATTGAGGGTGAAGTTATGGGTGGATTTGGTGAGTGCTTTTGGTCCAATGATGATAATAACAACAGTAATGATAACATATAACTGTTCTTATTGTACGTATAACAAAAAACTGTATCCTTGTTGTTTTTATACTGTCACCACATTGTGACAGCAACAAAGACAATCACATTATGCACAATTAAAGCATGGTGAGTACAAGTGTGTTTTAAAGTGACTCTTGAAAATCTCAATGGTGGAGGAGAACTGGGCGGTAGGAGGAAGAGAATTCCAGAGTTTCTGGGCAGCGATAGAGAAAGCCCTGTTCCCCTAACACACAGACAATCAGTCAGACAATCTCAGTTCTCCCACAGTGTGATACAAGGAGAGGAGCTCTATGATGTATGAGGGGGTGAGGCTGTTTAACACTTTGTAGACAAACAACAGAATCTTAAAATGTATTCTGTGGCTAACAGGCAGCCAGTGTAGGGAGGCAAGAATGGAAGTAATGTGCTGTCTTTGGGGACCTTGTTAAAACTCTTGCTGCTGCGTTTTGGACTAGCTAAAGACAGGATAAACAAGACTGAGTAATACCAAAGTATAATGAGTAACAATAGTCGAGGTGGGAGGAAATGAAGGCGAGGATGACTTTCTCCTGATCAGAAGTACAGAGAATTGTTTGGAAATGGTGCGCAGCTGCATGAAACTTAATTTGACTATTTGATTGATTTGTTTTTCAACCTTCAATTCCGAATCAAATATGACTCCAAGATTTTTAACATGTGATTTGACAGAAGGGGCTAATGGGCCAAGATGAGAAGAAATAATGCTGGTCAAGCGCTGTGGTCCAAATAAAATAAGTTCAGTTTTACTCTCGTTGAGCTGGAGAAAATTTGCAGCCATCCATGATTTGATGTTGTGAAGACAGTTATTGAGTTCAGTTAGTATGTTGATGTTTTTCCGGCTCTGACGGGAGGTAGATCTGCATGTCATCCGCATAACAGTGAAAAGATATGTTTTTGAATAACGCAGCCTAATGGAAGTAAATAAATGGAGAAGAGGATTGGACCATGTACGGAGCCATGGGGTACACCACAGGAGATGAAAGCTGAGGAACAACACGAGTTACTGATAGAGACAAAGAAAAAATATGGAGAAAACCAGTTTAAAGCAGAACCTGAGACCCCCTCCATTCCTTTAATCTGTGAATGAGAATGGAATGATGTACAGTGTCAAAGGCTGCAGTTAGATCTAGGACCAAGAGGACGGAGCAGTTACCTGAGTCAGCAGCTAGGAGGAGGTCATTACTTATTCTTAATAGGGCTGATTCAGTATTGTATAGCCAGAATTGTAATTTTTCAAAAATGCAGTTTTGAGCCAGGTGGGACAACAATTGATTAAATTTCAAGTTTTTTAGAAAGAAAAGGGAGCTTGGAGATTGGTCTGTAGTTATTTAGTACTGAAGGATCAAAATGTTTGTTTTAGATCTTTCAGTCCTGAATAACTACAGTGTTATAACATAAGAGCTCTGTTTCCACCGAGCAGTACTGTACAGTACAGTTCAGTTCAGTTCAGTTCAGTTCAGTACGCTTTTTATCAATTTCCACTGCGAAAAGCTGTGAATGGTACCAATGGAACCGTTCCTTATCGTCCCCATTTTTGTCACCCCTTCTGTTGGGGTACCTAGCACACAGATCTAGTACTAAAAGGTAAAGCTGTGAATACTGCAATCCGTCGATTGGTCAATAGTGGACGGCTGAGTTGTGGCTGGTTTTGGGGCTCGTGTCACTGTTCATGCCATGGAGAGTTTTGTTAGTAGACTATAACTATAGAATGAAAGGATGTTTTGTTGCCTCTCGCAGCAGCTACAGTCGGAGAAAAAAATAGCTCAATTCACTGAGCTGACTGCTGACGACTTTTAATGTGGAACGTTAACTTGAAATGTTACTCAATGCATGAGTTGACGACATGAATCAATCAACACACCGTGACAACTTTGACCATTACTTTAGTTTTTATATGACATAACTTTTAATAATGAGTGGATCTTCAAGCGTATATAGTGTATACATTTTGACCGGGTTATGTGAACAGCTCAAACCTCCCAATCCTCATTCGGAGGGGAAAAAAAGTGCTGCGGAGCGTTGTTCCTGTGGGCTCCAGCAACACTAAACCCCTGAGCTTGCCTGAGAAGGACTAAATGCACAAACCCGCTATTTTTAAATATCCCATGGAGAGAGACTCTTACTGCAGCCTGCTCTATTTTGTTCTGAAAACGTAGGCATGCAACCTTGTTTTGTGGACGATAAATGAGGTGCAGACTTCCCTTTGTGTCACCAGTAATGAGGAAATACAGTGAGTGCTGGATGGAGCAGTGAGTGACAACAACCCCGCCCACATTTAAGAGCACTGTTTGTGTTGAAAACGCTAGGGTCTAGGTACCATGTCTGAAAGATTACTTTTGGTTCCAAAGGTGCCATACCAAAAGTGTTTGGTGGAAACAGGGCTAAAGTGTTGTGTGCAACCCACTGCTGTGAGATTTAAAAGGCAGCAAGCAGCAAGAGGCACTTAGAGGCTGACTCAAGGAGAGGGACAGGGACTGAAAATATCTGCAAATTCACACTGAGGTCAGGGAGCTCTTTACCCCCTGTGCAGAGGACATCAGCCGTTATGTAACAGAGATGGTAAATATTGTCACGTTATGCCATTGTTATTGTTAATAAACCACTGCTGACACATATGTTATATGTCACACAAGAGGCCGACGCTGTTGTGTTACACATCATGCCTGTCACATCTCTTTTCTGCTTCTGCGATGCTGGCAGGGTGGCTAAAATCACACACTGGGGCGGCATGATGCATCTGTTGTTCGGTTCTGTGTAAAACTGAAAAGGCAGCATAAAGAAGGGACTTTGTAGCGGCCCTTTAACGTGATCTCGGTGTAAAAAGGACTACCATCTCACTCTGCAGTTGCTTCTCTCTGACTGGAGGAGGGACTGCCGCAGTACAAAATTGGACTCAAACATGACATTCAGATGGAAACCAAAAAGTACAAAAAACCACAGCCACCTCATGAGGAACCCAAAACAATGACAGCAGCTCTTGACTACAAAATTGAACTCCCAAATTAACTTTAATAACACAAAACAAAACAAATGCACAAAAGAAGAGCCCTTGTTCTTTGTATTACCAGTATTTGTCTCCAGCAGTAAATCGATTTAGGGCTGACCTCAATACAGCCCCAGAAACTCAGCTCTTACTTTGTGCTGGGCAGTTCACCTCAGTTCAACAGTACAGACTGTGTCTGCACCTGCAGGTGCCCTATCCCCCTACATCTCTATGATGTTGTTGGTTCCATTTTCTACATCCCCATTCTCACATGGCTTCTCAAGACTCTCTGTATCCCTAAAATTAATTAAGAGATATTTGAAACATGAACTGCTTTAATTGGCTGCAGTCTCCTTTCCCAGAAACAAAGCCAAAGTTAACAGCTGCAGAGTTGTTGATAGGCCTCCTTCAAGTTTTGCCTTCTATTATGTGACTGAAGAAGTTATGGCTACAACTAACTATTATTTCTAATAATTGACCAAAGCTAATTGATTTCTTTATGAAATCAAAGTGACAATGTGAAGAGATTTATTACTTGAATCTGCAGCGTCCCCTTGGCTTTATGGAGCTTTATTGTTTAACCCATTGTTAATTTTTTGCAAAATTACTATTTTGGTTCTTTCCCTTGCTGCTCTTCGGGTCTTATTGCTGTTTTGACCCAAAAATCTTTGAAAACCTTCAATACACTTCATGCTCAGCATAACCAAACAGCAGACAGACACAGTTAGAGACTCGCTGGGGAGCATTTAGCAGCTTGAGAGACAGATGTTTTTCTCAGGAGTTGTTGGAACCCATGCCCCCACAGAAAAAAAACAGAGCTCAAAGAGAAAGAATATTGGGTTTAGGTGCCCGGAAACATGACTCCAAATAAAAGCTCATGTTGGTCCGTCACTGAAGCATTAAAGCTCACTTTTTGTTGAAACCTTCAACCTGCCTACTGCATTTGGGTCTTTTCTATACTGATACATCCCTCATTCATTCATCCTTTACTCCAGACCCTTAAGCCATCATATGCAACAAACTATTCTAAATCTTTATCTTTATCGCCGTTTGCTAGTGAAACTACATCATAGTCTAAACCCAAAAGATTCACTTAACTTAGAGAGAAGCTGCAAATCCTCATATTTGAGAAGCCGTTACCAGCTTGAAAAATTAATTAAACAATACATTTATTTTCTTGCAATCAACAAAGCAATTAGTACAGTAATCATTAACGCTCTTAGTAAGTAAAGTTAATACAACTACTGTCAGGCCCACCATCAGGGGGGCTCACGACCCCACCCAAGACCAAGGGGAGGAACAAGAGAACAAGAAAGTAAAAGCAGAAGAGAGCCAATGGACAAATGTCTGGCAAAAAAAAAAGAAGCAGGTATGAGGGGCGAAGCTGATGGTGAGAAGTGAGGCAGACTAATTTTTTGGTAAGAAAACCTGCTGTATCAAGCTCTTTTTCAAAGACACAGTGAAGACATAAGAATCACATTAAACTAGTGGACCTTGAGGCATCCATTGGTTCCATCGTTATTTCATCTTCAAAGGAGGCAAATGATGAACATTGAATGAACATTGGCTCTTTTCAAAATGATATATTTAAATATTTCTGCATATCATGGTCCCTAAAATGTCTTGGAATTGCATATATTGGGTATGACTGAAAAACAATTTTAGTCTGCACACAATTTGACCAATAGTTGATTAAAGTAGCCTCAAAATTGACTGAATAAATGAAGAAAAAATAATTTGTTCACTCATGATTTGATTTTATGATGAGGGCCCACTTTTAAAAATGTCATTCCCTCGTCAATATTTCCTGACAGCTGGCCTGACTACTGTACTGCACTTAAGTACACCTTTGAATTATACTTTGCTTCCATTTTATGGTCCTTTATAATTCCACTTCTCCGTGTTTCAGGAGCAAATATTTACAGAGACCTCTACATTCATCTGACAGCTCTTTATACATCTTCTGATGCACATACTTGGACACATCATCAGTGTTGTATCCTGGCCTCATTGGGTGTTTCGGGTCTTGCAACAGACACCCTCCTCCAGGCGACCCGACTGAGGTTGATCAAGCCTCGGCCTGTGTACAAGTGGCATGCTGTACTGGTCACCCCTTTTCAGCCATAGCCATCTAGATGCCTTCTCTGCTGCCTCCACGTTGTTGTTGATTGCTCTTCTCTTTCTTTGGCCCATAATGCCCAGGGTTCCGTAGGCCTTGCTGAGGGAATGACTTGCAAACCCCCGACTGCCCACCTCCACTGGCATGCACCTGGTCCTCTCCAGGTCAACTGTAATCACCCAGTCTCGTGCTGTGGAAAGCAGACCAGCAGAGGAGGTCCTGTCTGCTCTTCGACTGCTCTCCTTCCTTGACAAACTCGATCTTCCTGGTTGTAGCGTGGGTGTATCTGCTGTCACTGATCCCCTTGCTGATTGCCTCAGCGATAGACTTCAGGACCTGATCGTGTCTCCAACGATAGCGCCCCTCGCTCAGTGCCCTGGAGCAGCTACTCAGGATGTGCTCAAGGGTCCCTACATTCATCTGACAAAGTCTGGTATGTGGTACAGTCACACCAAAACTCACCGACAGATTTTTTTTTGCTATCTGCTTGTTTTGATGAACCCAGGTAAAACAATGTTTCCTTCAATCACGAGTAACACCTCATTCATTTCAGTCAGTCTATTTGAAAGAGAAAATAATACATTATTTATCATATTAAGCATATAAAAAAGTGTTGACTGAAGGCCATATTCATAAATAATACCTTTTTATTTGATGTATTGAAAAATAAAACAATATACCATCATGTACAGCAGACAGTTCAGGCAGAAACTGTTGTTTTACAGTGAAAGCATACTTCTTACACCCCTATGCAAATCATGGAATACATTGCATGTGAGTTCAGTTAGATACCTTGGCATCATTTTCCCAAATCACTACAACCCAAAAACTAACTGTTAATAATAAACTTATTTATTTACTCTCTCTCTCACACACACCTGCACACAGTTGGGTCTGTGTGTGTCCACAAATATATACACAGATTTTTTTTAAATCTTTATAAAATGTAGAAAAATTGCATATAAAAACATCTTCGATCCACATTTCACAAAATAATTGTGTTAACACAGAAGTGCTCAGTTTGGCAGAGTAAACATTGTGTCAGTGTGTGTGTGTGTGTGTGTGTGTGTGTGTGGGGCCACATGTGGATTGAACCATGCAAAGAAAAACAGAAACAAACATACATTTAAAATGCAATACAGACTTTGTGTTCCTACTTTAACTCTATTCTTCTTCAGCATCGGCCTCTCAAATAAATGATAATAATCTACTGTGAATTTATTTAATCATGTGTCAGTAATTATCTACATCTTATTGGCAGGAAAGAGACTCTGGCCTTGTGTTTGTACCAGATGTATGTAGTAGCTTTCAGGAAAATGGACTGAAAAGATGGAAACGGTGAATTTTGGCTTATACTGATTTGTGAAAGCATGTTGTAATTGCAGCCATTATAACATTAGGGTTGCTCAGATATTGAAAAAGCTATTCTGCAAGTTTCAAGGTGAGTTGTTTTATTCTCTGTCATACATTTTTCTTCTCACACAATTTCAGTGTGAGCATCAGACTCTAAACGGATCCATTATTTTGTTTATTACACAGCTGTCATTTCAGCACAGTTAGTAGAGGCTTAGCTATTAAGAGCACAAATCTCCAGCTACCATGTTATTTTAACTACCCTGTGATTATAGTGATTTTGCCTGTTTTTGTAGAATTTGCAACTCATGTCTTTGACTGAGAATGGCAGCCTTTGTGAGTACGCTCAGGGTACGTCAAACACTAAAGCCAAATAGTAGCCTCAGTCAAAACAAAGCTATCTTCAGTCCCTCTTGACATTTCGAGCAGAAAACGAAGCATCTGATTTAGTGGTTTTAATATTGTCATGAGTGCTAGGTTTTTGTTTGGAGAATAAAAGCTTCTGTGCTTGACTTTCTCAATCTCCAACTTTGAATGCACACGCTTCAAGAAGCTTTACTAACAGCACTTTCGACTCAAAACTTGTGCAAAGAACCAACACTAATAAATAAGACATTCAGCTATTATTGCTTAATTAATTAAGACTGGCTCAAAAGATGTAAAAAAAAAAAAAAAAAAAAAATGAATCATAGCTTACTGAAAATAAAAAATAAATGTGGTATGAGCTCTTGTGAGGGTTGTGTTTGACTCAACTAGCCGAGAGCCTTTTCCAACAAAAGCTTAAAAATCTGATTTATAATGTAGCGGTATGTCTTTAATCAAAGCTATGACTAATGACTGCAGGAAGATTAATTACTTGACAACACAACCATTTTGGTTTTGGACATGACAAGATTAAAATAGTCTTCCTGCTCTGCAAAGTGCGTCAAAGTGTACCAGCAATGATGCCTTCGGCGCACAGACACATTTCAGGGCAAGTCTCAGACACCTTTCTGTACAATGTGGGTACTGAAAATGAAACAAGAAGCAAAGGGAATTGAAGCCTTCACTATGACAACGGTGATTTACGTAGAAGGGAAAGTAGAATCTATCCATCTCAACACAAAGAAAATTATGACAGCACAATGTAATAACATACCCACACCTTCGAAATAAAGCCACATAGACTGAAAGTAGCGTTCTATAGTGTCTTTGTTCATAAGAAACAGCAGCTTGTATCCTTGGCAGAAACATGAAAAACTGTATATTCAGATATTCAACGTGTAAATAAAACAGTGACACAGTGAACTGCATACTGATGCTCTGCATAGAAAACTTGCCTTCATAATACAGTCTGCTTCAGCTCGTTGATTTTAACCTTTAATAAAAATGCTTGTTTATTTTGTGATTGAGTGTAACTGTGATACTGTTTGGTACTTCAGCATTTTGTGTAGTATAATTAAAGCAGCTGTATATGACATTGAGAACATATGCAAGTTGTCTCCACACAGCTCTTAACATGGAGGTGGCTAGCCGGCAGCTAAAAACAGTGATAACAACAGCAACAGTGCTGACAAAGCTAACAGTGTTTATGCGTGTGAGCATTACGCTTTCATGACGATGTTGGTGGTGCCAGAAGTGGGACCAGGTCATTGTTTTGCATGTCACAAGTAAGTCTCAAGTCTTTGCAGTCAAGTCCCAAGTAAAGCCTGAAAAGTCCCAAGTCTTAAACTTTGAGTTTCGAGTCCTAAATAAGTCCTGATGTGCTCTTCACCCACTATAATCCCAATCTGAATATATCTTATTGACAAAAATCATGAATGCTTTTTAAAATTTGTACTTATTTGTTTAAAAAAAAAAAGTTGCTGTGTCTCCTTCTTTTCAGCTTGCATGTTTTGCATACCGCTGTTCCTTTTTTGTTGACCACTGCAGGGTTTTTGTGAGCAAACAAAATTATCTTTGGTATCTTCTTTTCCAACTGGCAATCAGTAATGCACTGCTAGTATTTCATTATTCTCTCCTGCAATTTGTTAGATGCTGTCTGATTGCTTCAAACAAAGGGGATCTGGGGCATCAAGAGTCAATTTACTGGGAAGGAATATTGAGGGAATGGATTGATTTTTGGCACACTTTTTGAATACAAACTTTATTTTGGGCCCGGAGAAAGGTTGGAAATATATTCCAGTCAAAAGGCTGAAGTCCAAGTGAGGTTACAAGTCACTGGTGGTAGAGTCAAAGTTGAGCTTAAGTCTTTTTTGATTTTCTAAGGTTGATTCTAAAGTCATCAAATTTGTGACTCGAGTGTGACCTGAGTCCAACTCATGTGACTCAGGTCCACACCTCTGGTGACTGCTGCATGAGTACAGTGCAGAATGCTGGTGATTAGCCAGTGGGATACACACACTAATATGTACGCTCGGCCAGACTGTCGACCACAACAGAGGGCTGAGAAACTTGGACTACAACACACACACACACACAGAGGGAGTGTGACTTCATTCACTGCTCAGGACACCATTACTCCACACATAGTTGTTTGTTGCTATGTAACTGTTGTGATTGTCTTATACAGCGTCTTTAATGTGAGATCAAACTGAAGCATTGAGACAAAATACAGCATTTGCGGCAAATTACTTTTAACCTCTAATTAATAGTTTCTCAGTCTTGCCAAGGATTTCTGTGAATTTATTTTACATTTAGACTGTATAAGTAGAGACCTCTAGGACCGATATGATTCTTTTAAAAACAGAATACAAAAGCGTGACAAACTCATATTCATCAGTACTTGTGCGAGGAAGCATTAAGATGTGCTACTCCGTGACCTGGCAGAGTTCAGCTTGTGTCAATAAACTTCTGCTTGCCTCTTTAGCGACAAACAAAAGAACTTGTTCTAGTCTCTAATACGGATTAATACACTGATGCAAAGCTCCAGTGGGAGTCAGCTGAACTCCAACGAAAAAAGATTTGATGACAGCACAGAACTGTATCTACCATCAGGTGTCAAGGCTAAGGGAAATTACACACACTAAACAATAAAAGGCTGTCGGTTTAGTGCTTAGACACTATCTAGTGCTTTTCTCTGTGTATGCAGCTGAAGGCTGCTAAACTCAGCAGATAACGGACAGAGGCTGTACAATACGTTTATAATCATTCTTCTAACAGAGAGAAGGCTTGCAAAAGACAGGGGTTATTCAATGTCCTCTACACTTACGGCTGAATTTTTGGCCTGAATACACCATTGACTGACCATTGACACACACATTTGGGCCTATTTCTGAAGCTGATATGGAGCTTTAACTTTATGCTTTGATGTGTCTTATCTAACTCATTTATGTTTTCAATTATAAGCTACTTCAGGGTCAATAGTGTCGGTGAGAAGTGAACAATGCAGCTTCTCCATCTTAGTGACATTGTGTTATTTTTACACCTTACACTGTCAGTAAACTGTTCCAATTATGACTGATTCTTTTCAAACAGCAGTGTCATTCAGGTGAAGAATCTTATTAAGCATGAGCGTTATTGCTATTTACTTAAGAGATCTCCTTATGTGTAAAGTGCAAATCAAGTCTCAGCAGTGTGCAAATATCAATGAGCCTGAGAAGGCATCATGTGAGATTTCTGTGCACATAAAACATGGGAACATTAGTGCAGCAGCAAAAATGAGGTGATCCTGCTGGCCTGCTGCACCCATATAGCATGACCAGAATTTGAAGCAGACTTGTGACTAAGAAGTCACCCATTTTAATTAATGGAGGGTGCTGGAGACGTGGTCCAGGGAAATGAAATTAACAATCTGCTCTCCTCCAGCAGTTATGTAAGTGACAGTGAGGGAAGTGCGTCACTCCCAGTGGCTCTAGCTGAAGCTGTACAGTGGCCAACAGTGTACAGTAATTGCACCAAGACATACACACAAGTGAACAACTAACCATTTGAATGTGAATCATGTTCATATGGGGAGAAAAAAGGTAAAATTAAGAAAAAAACAAAACAGATTAGACTGAATTAAATAAAATGTGCTTGCATGTGCCCCCATAAATACAGCAGAGTTTAAATTAACAGGACATAAACACTGACATCATTTATCATAATACTCTCAGCTGGGAAAAGAGCTGTGCACAGCAAAACCTTCATCACACCAGATTCACACAATAGTTCTTTCTGATAAGTATGGAAGATTTAAAATGCCTAAATTAAAACAAATGGCACAACGAAATAAAGTGAATTTAAAAGTTTTTTAAAGTCCTCCAGAGCGTGCTGCCAAAGTGCCTTGAGAAATCGCTTAGTTTACCGTTTCCTCGTCCCTTGGATACTTTTCATGCCTATGAGAACATATGTTAAGATGTGGACATACACTTTAGGTGTCAACCTTAAATTCGGCGATGTGCTTTCCATTAATATAAATCTGACGGCACGCACTTATCACACTGTTGGTGGTAAAGACGATCAAAACAGACTAGCCGACAGCATGCCATGAACGTGAGATGATGTTTCACGGCCAAATCAAATAACCAATCGGAGGAGAGCCCTTCTAGCCAGTCAGAGGTGGAAAAGGCGGTACCTTCCCCTACCATCCTACGAAAAAAAATATCGCCGCCGGTGGGTAACTGGTGAGGATAGCAACAATGGCGACCGCTACAGATCCTACAGACCACATTAACGATGCTATCGAGGTATTTCGCCACTACTCGCGTTAATGGAGGACCAAATTAAGGAAGCTGCTAAACTGGATTTAACGGCGATGCAGCTGGGCGTGCACGACGACGGAGACATTTTAAACGGGCAATGCTCGCTTGTTTTCGGCACCCCCGAGGCATGGATACTAATGACGTCAGATTCTGGGTGAGTTGTTGATCTCTACTGATTGGTTAGGGAAAAATCAAATTCCCTCCCCCTTGTAAATCGCCTTCAATGGAGGCGATGTCAGACTGAAGGTTCTGGGAGCTTCAGTCTGACACTCAGGCTACCTTGGGGGTGGAACCATGGGTAGATCTTAGTGTCAGAGGGCCATTGCTATTGATGTCACATTTACACCACCCTTCAAACTACATAAACAACATTTTACTTTATTCGGATAAATTTCTAATGGCGGAATGAAATCATAAGATTTGCTGGAGTTGGTGTGCTCCCCTGTAATCCTGATCATTTGGTGTAAGTTTTTTTTTTTTTGCCTTGACGGCTGGATAAAATGAAATGTGTTTAATATTATCAGGAGATTTCAATGTTCAATGACTTGAACACTGTCAACAGCCAATAGCTGTAGTAGCACACCATGTAGAAAGTAAACATGGAGGGGACTCCAAGGGACTGGAGGGGAGGTGCAAGAACGTTGTGGGGTGAAGGGGTGAACAAGCATCGGTATTCGGCTTGTATCTGATCCACCAACCAACACTTATTTTAGTCCATCCATCCATTTTCAATTGCTTATCAGAAGCAGGGCAGGGAAGCAGGCTGAGCAAAGAAATCTTAATTTTCAAAAATACTTTTTCTCTCATTCTCATGGTCTCTAACAAACAGAGGCTGGTGTTGAGTTGAGACGTCAAATCCAAAATGTAAAGTTTGTGTGCAAATAATAGTTTATCTTTATGGACCGTATTGATGCCAACTGACAATAATACTGTTGACATATGATGCCTTTTATCTTGTGTTTCTAGGTTATGTGTTTTGCGGACAGTTAAGGAATTGTTTTTATGTCATATGTCTTTGAGTTTGAGGGGGTTTGACGTCATATTTTCCACCAGGAGCAGGATGGAAAATAATCTCAAAGGGAATCTAGTTTAGTTTTGCAAACAGGGACCTTGTAACATTCCAGGCCTTTGCAAAAGCTTACATTGTCTTTAGATGTGAGAGGGTGTCAGACTTTAGTCTCATAACAGTGTTTTCAAAATCTTTTCAAAGCCTTCTGGTGTAAGGTAGGCATCACTTCCATTTGTGATTGACTGTTTGAAGTTTTAAGGGATGGATTGTGCCGCAAGCAGGTGTACAAACAGATACTTAGAGGAATCCTCTTGGCTCAGTTCTCGGTAAATACTGACAGTAAATAACCCACAGTAAATGCATACATAAAAGGAAATACATATAAAAATGTGCACTGTATTTCACTTTATTTCTTTTAAAAATGTTTAAATTTAGGCAATTTAAATCTTCTATATATTAGACTGTTCAGACTTGGGATAAATAAATAAAAATCCAAACCTTTAAACCGTTGACACTCTTTGCACGTTGCATTTTTGCATCCATTTTGGTGCTTTGGGGATCATTTTTTTTTCACTTCTAACTGCAAAAATGTGGTCAATGTTAGGCTGCAAGATTTCCAGCTTTGCTCTAGGGGAAGACTGCTCGCAAAAATCGACATCAGTCAATGTCTGATTCTGGGGAAAATTTCTCACAATCAAAAGAGAGAGGTTAGTATTTTTAGGCCACTATAATCACAGCTTCAATAGAGCCACATGTGATGCAGCCTCATTCTGCATTTTGAGTCAGGACAAAAAAAAAAAAAAATCACCGCTTTCATACTGTACACCATATGACTGACTGCAACAGTCTCCTGACAGCTGATCAAGTTGATGGAAAACATAATCAATCGTAAACTAAGAAAAAAAAAGAAAAAGATGTTAAACCAAAAATAAAACAACAAAAAGAACAAAACCCAAGGAATGCATCTAATATGGTTAACTGATGTTATATAAAAGGTATAAAACTAATCTTAAAGAGTGGATACTGCATTCATATTACACTTCACAGTAGACAAATGTATATTTCAAATTCTCTTCTGCCACAGGGAGGTTAGTCCGGCTCAGTTATAAAGTGTTATTAGACCTGGTGGGGATTTAGTGTCTTAGCCAAATAATAATTAGGAGACCCAGGTCAGTGATTCTACAGGATATCACTTCAACCCAGCGAGTTATTACGGTCAGAGGTCCTATTTACTGCAGGTTAAACAACAACTGCAGTCTGGGTCGCATGGGGACAAGTCACTACTTTATAAAAACAGTGCTTTGTGTTCAAAGCCATCCTTCAGCTACTTTAAATTAACGTCAAACAAGGGCTTAAAGATGAATAATTGATGTTAATCAGAAAACTGCAGCCTCAAAGCACCACCATTTATCTTGTGGACACATTACATTCTTAGGAATGAACACAATCAGTGTGTCTTCATTTTAAGCAGACAACAATGAGAATTCAAAATGGAGTGATGAATCCCGACACTCACACTACAGTAATAAGACACAGATGCGGATAATATGCTTGTATGTGCGTGTGTGTGTGTGTGTATAATTTCGTGCTTCCAGTGCTAAACAGACAAACTCATTGGTCTAAACTGCATATTAGTTGCTCAGGCACTTGTTTTAAGACATTGAGAAAATAAACAGAATAAAAATGGACTCCCTCTGACGTTTGACGGACAGGTACCATCATTTCATTCTGCTCTTTATATCCCAGCATTAAAGAAGCCTTCATTTTCTCCGTATCTCTCAGCTCCATTGTGCAAGCCACTTGAGCCAGTTCATTTTCTGTGGACAAAAAGGCGCACCACTGTGAGTTGAGCTCTATTGCTTTGATGTCAAAGATTGGACGTCATTCACTTCATGACAGATAAAAGGCTTTGTGTGTGTGTGTTTTTTGTGTGTGTGTTCATATGTTGAATATCTCCGCGTCAGAAGCTGGACTCAGGGACTGTCCTTTTGCGTCCCAGCGAGGTTGTGCTGTAACGAGTCCTCTGCAGGGTGCCGTAAGACGGTTTGTCTGTTGTCAGGCTGCGCGACGGGGCTGTAGACATCCCGTTACGATGCAAAGATGCTGTCCTACGCATGCTCTGCTCCGCTTTGGTGGGGATATTGGAGGAGCTCTGGGAGCGCTTGATGTCCGCCGCGGTCCGTCCCACTTTCCCGTTTGCCAGCTCATCGCCTGGATGGCCCGAGCCATTAGACTTGCTTCCTTCTACCCCGGTTCCTCCTCCTGCTGCTCCATTGGACAGTGACAGCCTAGAGAGAGTCCTCCTGCCTCCTTCATCACCGCCTTCTTTTCCTGACTCACCCTCCTTGGACTTCCTTGAGTCCCTGTCCTTCTTCAGGAAGTTACCTTTAAAGAAGGAGAGCAGTCCCTCATGGCTCTTGGGAACTTCTCCTTTCTTGCTCTTAGAGTTTCCTTCATGTCCACCGTGGTGTTCCCTGTCAGGCCTGTCCCCTTTTTGTCTTCTTAGGGTCCCATCCTGAAGGCTAGGAGTGCTGTAGCTGGGTTGAACTCCACCACTCCTTTTTGTCTCAGCAGTATCCTGGGAGGCTTTGGAGGAGCTCTGTTTCCTGGCATCCTTCCTCCTGGTGAGGGTGTTACTGCTGAAGCTACTGCTGATATTTGTGGTGCTCTCATCTCTTGTCTGGCTCCCCTTCCTGCGTCTCAAGCTGGCTGTCTTCTCCGATGGCCTCCGCTGGCCCTCTGGGACTTGTGGAGAGTCGGGCGGCAGCTCATCTACTGCCTTACTCATACAACTTAAGCTTCCTACACTGGAAGATCTGACGTTGGCTGCAGCCCGGCCCCCAGCGGCTTCCTTGGTGCTGCGTGGTTCGCTCATCAATGTTACTATTGGATCCTTTGTGCATCGGGGCCGCCGGCCAGATTCCAAGTACTGTACCAGCTCCACAGGGGCTGGATCTTGGACAGATGGAGGCACTGGGTCAGGTTTCCGTCTGTCCTTTGAACCAAGGGACCAACGCAGGGGAAGCACTTTGCTCAGAGTGTCCTTGGTCTTGCTGGGGGCTCTCATGCTCACGCTGCGTCCCTGAAGGCCCCTGATAAATGGCCTGCTCTCAAAACCCCCTAACAATTATGTAGAGAGGAAAATGTTTTAGTTTATTTATTCAAATTGAAGAGCTCAGCACAGAATTAATGTTGAAATAAACACCCAATAAGCTACTAAACAGATTGGGGGAAATATTAGGTGTGGCCCCTTACCCTTTTCCTCTTTAGAACCATTTTCAAGGAAGACTGGAGACTCAGGTGAGTCAGGTAAGGAGGATGGGCAGGTGGTGGAGGATCGAGAGACCAGACTGCCTCTCTTACTATCCCCTGTCAGGCGGATTAGCCAGTGGTCTGACATTGATGAACTGGTGGAGCCTGTGAGACATGGGGGATGAGAGGGAAAATATGAACCATAAAAGAAAACTCCACTGTTTTCTCATCACACTCCTGAAACACTGTTGGGCTCATAGAGGACATTTTAACACAAAAATACAGACTGTTGGATGAAGCATAAATGCACTTCCATGCATTCTTCTTCTTTGTCA
The DNA here is from genome assembly GCF_006386435.1 of Epinephelus moara. Taxonomy (NCBI): domain Eukaryota; kingdom Metazoa; phylum Chordata; class Actinopteri; order Perciformes; family Serranidae; genus Epinephelus; species Epinephelus moara. The sequence continues at coordinate 35,602,970 of NC_065510.1, read as the reverse complement.
AAACCACAGACAGTATGGTCAGATATTCAGAGCCCCAGCACCGCACTTTAAAGCCAATTTGACACAATGGCCAAACTTAAGAATTACAACTTCCGGGTTCGTCACATGATGCCACTGGGCTAAAAGAGGTTTTTCCTATAGACTTACTTTGTGAAAGAGACATCTGTAAATTAGTGGATGAATTTTTCTGAGCGTCACAAACTCTGTGAAATTACTTATTTCACAATTGGGATTTGATCCATTCGGCGCGATAACATTTCAAACATCAAAAAGAGGTGCATGATTAAATCATTTTATCTCCACTCAAGTCAGCGGAATGCTAAACTGGAAGTTAGTCAAGTGTGCTTGCTCTATGGGCCCAACGATCTGGAAGATCCAGGTAATTTTATGCCTGGGGAGTTGAACTTTTTTGGCTTCATGTGCCACAGAGCAACTTTCATAGGAATAAACAGGGCCCTCCTCAAATGTTTTACCCAGTTCTCTTTATTCATTCCTGAGGATTTTGGGTGCGTTATTCTAATAGTGGCTAATGTAGCCTCATATTGCTAGCCTCAAGCAGAGATAAGGAGTAAGCTATAGAGACATGGTAAGATCACTTCTTTCTAACTCCACACCCACAGAATAGTTTTCATTGTCAAACTTGTAGTCTTCAGCCCCAACTGTCACTGACTTATGTTACATCACTTGAGGCAACTTATCAGACTTTGCGCAGCTCCCTCTGGAGGCACAAAAATACTTCATACAACTTTATCTTCAAAAATATGATTGTACTCCTAAACTGACTTCAATGTGTAAAGTTGCCCTTTGAACAAACAGATCATCCCAAAGTGAAACTTCTGATGTCCTTTAAAGTTAAATTAAGTTTGTATGAACACAAACACACAGAGAGATAGCTACACCAGTTCAATTACACGGGCAGCTGTGTTGGAGTAATTATTCAAATCCTTAATTAGCTAAATGAAATAACACCACAATGTTAAAACACTCCTTCCATGTGTAACAAGTCTCGCATTTAAAGTACTTGAGTGAATATACTGGGGGAAAATTTGTTTCTACCATGCATCCACCAAAACCTTGGAACACCATCTACAGCTTAAGCCCTACTCACACGGGTATAGTTTCACCTGGAGAGCTCATGTAATTTAGAAATTACAAAAAGTTTGCTCTTCTGAAGTATTTGTACTTGTTCTTTCTGTGAGCTTTCTGTCTCCATGCTGTGTAGAAATATGAGCTTCCTGCACCCAAAATGCTGCCAAAATCTTTATTAATAATTGCCAACACAGCCTCTGTAATTTTCTACCTGAAAAGACGGAGAAACGAGGCGAGTTTGGTGATATAAGGTAGGCCATTTGCGGTGGAATTTTCACTTGACAAATTTCTAACATGGCCGATTCGTACAGTATTAAGATCACAGATGACCTTTGCAATTATTACAAATATCCCCAGGTAATACTAGTCCTGTATATATAAGGCTATAATATAGTTATAATGCTAAAAAAATACAGTGTGCCAGTTTTGGGAAACATGAGGAAAACATGGCTCTCTGCTTGCTGTTCTGAGTCAGGTTAACTGAGGATAAAGTACCAGTGCCAGTGCAGTGAACATGTTTTGTCCTGCATCATTAAATGTGAATAATACAGTGCTTTTGTATTCGTCACCCGTGCCTTCTGGTCCACTTATCCTTTATTCACCAGCCTGTAACCTGGAATCAATGGAGGTCCGCCATCATTGAGATGTTCAATCTCTCAAATGCATCATCTGTTTTTCTCCTCCATACAGAGTGGGAGGACATTTGGACATTTGAAAGCACATAGGGTGCACATAGGAAGCAGAAAGTGTATCCTATGTGCAGGTCTCGAAATAACAGCACTGACTACATTATTATGGCAAATTTTTTCCCTCTACATTTCATATTTCCACAAGCTTAATGTATTTTTTTCATGAGTTTAAAATGAATCTGCTTTCTACAGTGCCTTCTTTCCTCTCCAGGATCATTTTTGCTGCAGTAGGGTTGAGTGGCCGAGTCTTTTCTCCCCGATTAGTTTGACTTTTAAGACTCTCAGCCCTCATAGAGAGCTTTGGAAGCTATTTTCACTGCTGCCTTGTGTCCTGTCCTGCTCTTTACCTCAAGAAGAGTTCTGAATGTCTAAAATTTCCACCTGTGACTCACTTCCTCAGAAAATGAAGGAATAAAGAGTAGCACATATACAATACATGTCCACAGAAACTGTGAGTTTTTTCAACAATAGATCTTTGAGCAGCAGACAGTGTGCTGAGCCCAAATGTCTACCTGCAAAATAACTTCTGTATACTGCAGTCTTTTTCTTCCATCAGTAAAATGGTTATCACATTATTGCTGATTTGTCAACAGCAACTGCTTCGTCTGACATTCTTGAAAAAAATGTTTAGATAAAAAAACCCTGTCTATTGAAAAGTGCATGGATTAAATCAAGTGTGACAAA
>NC_065510.1:35570198-35600008 GCF_006386435.1 Epinephelus moara | reverse complement strand
TTTGTCACACTTGATTTAATCCATGCACTTTTCAGATAGACAGGGTTTTTTTATCTAAACATTTTTTTCAAGAATGTCAGACGAAGCAGTTGCTGTTGACAAATCAGCAATAATGTGATAACTCGACACGAAATAATTTACATGAGAGAGAGATCTGCGCGCGTGCAGATGTGTTATCCGCTCGCGCGACATATGACACAAATATAATGCCATAAAAGGTGCTAAGGTTCTTGCTGAATGAGAAGGTAGAGCTCTGGGAGGAATCCTTGGTAAAAGTATCAATTTAAAAGATGAGTTTCTAAACATGTCCTTAAATGTGTGAAGCTGTGTGCGTCCTGTACTTGATTAAACTGCCGGGGTTGGAGGCTTTAGAAATATTTCTGTGTGTAAATCAGGGCATAAGAGTGCTATAAGATATTTTCTTTTCATGTGAGGCTCAAGGGAAGATATGTTAGCTCAGTTATGGAATTGATGAAAGTAGGTTGATGAGGCAAATGTTTATCTGGGATAAACTAGTTATTGGTTCTTGGTTTAAAGATTTACACACATTGTTTTGCAGCTCTGTGTTTAGTGAGGTTTTTTTTTTTTACCAATAATGAAAAATTCAATATTGGTTTGTTTAGAGAATCTGTATCCCCTTTTACACTGCCTCTTCAAGGCAGGAATTTCACACTGTTAAACCACCTCGCTGCTCTGTATGAACGGTACAACTACAATTGGGGGGCAGAGTTGTCTCGCCTTTCAGCCAGCATTGGAGGTAGGAACAGCTGTGAAAAGCCATCATGAACTTTGTGTTCCTGATGCATGTGACCCAATGTGTGGTATTTTAAAGGAGCTGATAGCAGTTAGTGGCAAACTCAAAGCAGAAGAAGAGCTCCTGAAAATAACCGCAAAATGAGAAAAAAAAAAAAGGTCAGAGAGCTCTTTACCCTCTGTGCAGAGGATGAGATCAGCTGTCATATAACAGAGAAGGTAAATTATTAATATCCCCATGTTTTGCCATTGTTACTGTTTATAAAGCACTGCTGACTCATATGTTATATGTCAACACTGTTATGTTACATGTCACGCCTGTCACGGCTCTTTTGATTCTGAATGCTGGCATGCTAATTTAAATCACACATGGGAGCATCATGATGCCGACGTTGTTTGGTTCTGTGTAAGAATGCAAAGGCGGCGTAAACAAAGGACTTCTTAGTGGCCCTATCGTGTGATCTTTGTGTAAAAGAGCTTGTGTTTGCCAAGGACAAGTAACAGTGGGCTGGTGATATATGGACTTAACCAAAACTGTGTACTTTTATGATGATAAAAACTGAATATGGTATGGAGAATTGCACTCTAAGTGATTTGTCCAAATGGAAACTGGACAGCATGTTAATATACAAGAAGAAAAGCAGATCTGAAGAAGATAAGTTCCATTTTGTTTTCTGCTGTCATTTTTATTGTGTACTTCACTGTGTACTACTGCAGTTCTTTGTTTGGTAGGATAAAGGGGGATATTGATTTTGTAAACATGGAAGACACACATACACCAAGATGGCTGTTCAAATTTGAGACATGAATTGGCCAGTTTTCTGGAGAGGACATGGGAGAGGAGAAAATGGGCTCTTTATTCAGCTGGTCTGTGAATGTTCAGTGTTTTGTGTTTTTGCTTTGCTTTGTTTTGTTGTTTGTTTATTTCATTTTTAGTTTGATTAGTTTTATTTCCTTTTCCAAATGTTTTGTTTATTGACTGGGAGATGGCTGTAAAACAAAAAAAAGATGGTGTCTTATAATCCCATGTGGGATGAGCCAGAGGCAAGACACTGAAATAAATAAAAATCAATTCACAGAGAAATTTAGCATTCAGTTGGCCTGCACCACCTTATTTAAAGCCTCTGAAAACGTTCAAATCTCAAGGATTTCACTAAAATATTTAATATACATGACTAAATAATCAACAAGATTTAAGATTTAACGATCTTAGTTACTATTCATTTGAAGTTTAAAACTGAAAAACTCAACTGTCATCACACTTTGATTCACATGCTGCAAACAATGATTAACAAGAAGTGACATTAACTTTTTCCAACTGAGTCCCATTTATCTCAAGCCAGTGAGTAAAGCAAGAAGAAAAAACAATCTCTCATGTTCATGTAGGAGCTTGTCACTTATAGTAAGTATCTGATGGAGAAAATATGCTTTCACAGCATTTAAGGTCCTTTCAACTAAACTATCGGGAGGAGGTCTGTGACAAATCCAGCAATAGTGATGAAACTAAAACCTGTTTTAAAAGTATCTGACATTTCAAACTGATGCTAGGATAAGAAATAATGCCCCATTTAACTCCATCCCAAGATATATCTCCACTTTGTATGCAAATGGAAGGAACTGCAGGCTGAGGAGGACAGATATGAGGGCACAAATAACACATTGTGAGGAACTCATAGTTTCAGTTATATATTCTACTATGTGGAGAGGCAAAAAATAGTGTCCCCAGTACTCGTACCTTTTCCTGAGGAAATGAGTATCTAACACCTTCACAGTGGTCTGTTTCAGCCTCTCGAGTGGATTCATTTTAGAGGGATCCAAGTTTATTTGTTGTTGACTTGCTCACAGTAGATAGACACACAGAAATGTAAGCCATGGTGTGTTTGTGGATGTTTCTTTTGGGGTCTGACTGAGTGGTGCAGAGTGAACACACCGGGCTCGGTGCACTTCACATTCTTCATTTAATATTTTAAATTTAGAGGCTTGTTGTACATCGATTTTACAAAGCTGAAGTGGGTGCAAATGAAGACACAGTCTACAGGGCTTGACATTTTGAAGGCAGGGAAAGTGCATGATGTGGAGAAAATGTGTGTAATCCCAAATAGCTGTCAAAAAAAGTGCTCTTTCCTATATGCGTAGTAGAAGAAGAGCACAGTTCATAATGATAAAGGCTGTAACCTCCATGATAAGATAAGCCTCCTGACATGTATTATCTGTACGGACATGCCCTCTGCTGAGCAGACATGGCCAGTTAATAATGCTACATATTTGTTGACCTTTATTGACTTAGGCCTTGTACAAATGTCCACAGGACAGAAAATGAAGCTTTTTCTATGTGTTTGGCCTTTTGTCCACATGCAAACTGCATTTTACTGCAATGAAAATCAATCTTAAAAAATAAAACTGGTCAGTATAAAGATTTTCAGAGACTAAATAGTGCTTGTGTTCAGGGGGTTTCTTTTTTAAATTTAAGGAGGAAGAAAAACAATTTCCAAAAATGTGTGTCCTTCTGGACTTGGCCTTCCACTGAACCAAAACGTCTATATTTTCCACATTATTCTTAATAAACTCTCAGTGCTGTACTGTGTCCTGTGTTCTTCCTGTCTGCATGTATTTTTCTGATGGCATTGGATTGATGCACTCAGTCCACAGCAACAGGCTGGAGGCCAGACTGAAATTTTGTGAGCATGCACAAAGTGGATGTTTTTTTTTATTTTTATTTTTTTACGTTTTCTCCTTTTAATTTGTTCTTTGTTAATTACGTCTGGGTATGGAAGAACACATCATGGGATAAACCATGTCACACTCAAAACCATAAATCCTATGAGCAAGAACAACATTGTGTGTGGAGCTGTGTTAGACTCTACTGACTTGTAGCTATCCTTGGACATTTTAGAGTGAAGAATTTTATTGAGGGGCTTTTGATTGTGAATCCAGCAGATGTGAATCAAAATGTGATAGTATTACACATCTACAGTTTCCCCAGAGTCACACAATTAAATCTAATTTACTAGCTGCTCTCTGCTCTCCCAACAGTGCCTTCAAGCATTTGTTTGACATTGTTGGGTCACAATTAATATACACCATGGGGGTGTCATTAGGTAATTGCAGGCTGCTGTCCAAGTTATTTCTGGAGGAGTATTTCTTGTTACTGAAGCCAAAAACCTTTTTCACAGTGATAACTAGAATTACTACCCTGCAGATGTTTGCCTCCACACACCAGTAAAGTGTCTCTTAAAGACATTTCTGTTCTCTTACAGTTTACATCCATGTCTGTGAAAGCATGGATGCTTCACACACGTCTTCAACCCGGCAGCACAGAAGATCTATACAATCGGCACAGTTTCAAGATGGACACCAAAGATCAGTGTCACCAATTCAGTATCTGACCAAATGTCTCCCCTTCTGTTCCTGAGTTATGACATTTAGTAATGGCCAGGAAAGTGTTTTTGCAGGGCATTATGATGTCACAGTGAAGTTAACCTTTGACCTTATAGACATAAATTGTCATCACTTTATGATTTTATCCTATTAGACATTTGTGTCAAGTTTTGTCATAATTATGGTCAAAAACATATTTTGTGAGGTCATACTGTCCTTGACCTGTGACCACAAAATTCTAATCAGTTTATTCTTCAGTCCAAGTGGAATTTTATGTCAAATTGAAAGAAATTTCCTACCTGCATTCTTGAGATATCTCATTCACAAGAATGAGACAGACAAGGTCACAGTGACCTTGAACTTTGACCAGCAAAATCTAATTAATTCATTGTTGAGTCCAAGTGAATGTTTGTGCCAAATCTGAAGATATTCTTTCAAGGTATTCTTGAGATATCATCAGGGCGTAAAATTAACACCCGCCAAGCGCCAATGGTGGGTAAAAAATGAGTTTGGTGTGTAAAACAAAAACACACACCCGCCAGTGGCCGATGGAAAATTTTGAATTGCATGTGGGTTTTTTATGTGCTTCGACCATTTCTGCCAGCTGTGTCCAGGGACGGTTTTTGCTATGGGCAATGTGGGCGACCGCCCTCGAAAAAAAACGAAACAACAACAACAAAAAAAAAACTTGCCAGTTTTCTAGACTACCGCTCATTTCCACGTCAAGTTAGTGGAGTGAATGCTGGGGCGCCCCTATTATCACGTTTCAACCAGCAGCAGAAAGGAAATGCGAATCCTGGAGGTTGTGGGTTGAACGGGGGTCACAGTCAGGAACACGGCGGAGGTTCATAGTGCTCTGCGGCGCAAGATAACGGCTTACCGGCGACAGCAACGTCCGACTCCAGGTCCAGTAATTTCCTCTTTCGTTGGTGTCATGGTGTCATGACTGCCCAGTAGTACCTGGACAACCGAGCCGTAGCGGTACACAGATATGTAGCGTGTCAGAGGAGAAATGAGCCGTTAACATTTCCACAAACCTCACCGCACTTTAGGGACTGTTCGTTACTTATGGAGGGACTGTCAGGGGAGGAGGGTGGCTGGTTGATTTTTATTTTATTTTGATCCCCCTATGTTAATCACTTATTGATGCTGTTTTTGAAGTATGAATAAGTCAATAAGTAATTTATTCCATTGAAATATCATTGATGTATTATAGAAAAGTGATTTATCTTTTTATAAATGACAAAAGGCACATCTGCCTCATTTTTGCCGCAGTATCGTGATACTACTACTGCAGCCTTTGCCGCAAGCATGCCGGACTTTCCTAAAGTTGGATTTTCATACTAAAAACGTAAGGTAATTACTTTTTGTCAAATAAGGCACAATTTTTTTATTTGGCTGGTGAAAAATATGTTTGGCCGGTACATTTTTGGAGGTCACTAGCCAATGGCAGATGAGGTAAAATGTTAATTTTACGCCCTGGATATCATGTTCACAAGAATGAGACAGAAAAGGACACAGTGACCTTGACCTTTTACCTATGATCATCAATAACTAATCAGTTCATTGTTGAGTCCAACTAAATGATTTTGCCAAATATGAAGGAATTCTGAAAGGTGTTCTTGAGATATCACGTTCACAAGAATGAGACAGATGAGGCCACATAAACCTTGACCTTTGACCTATGACCTTCAAAATCAAATCAGTTAATCACTGAGTCCAGGTGAATGTTTGTGCCAAATTTTAAGAAATTGCCTCAGGGTCTTCTTGAGAAATCACGTTCATATGAATAACAGAGACAACGTCACAGTGACCTTGACCTTTGACCATCAAAACTAATCAGTTCATTGTAAAGTCCAAGTTAACATTTGTGACAAATTTGGAAAAAGTCCTTTGAGGTGTTCTTGAAATATTGTGTTCACAAGCATGGGGCGGATGGACGGACAACCTAAAAAAATAATTGTTTTAATGAGCTCACTATATAGTCCTCTATATAGGGAATTCCCTATATAGTGAGTAGGGAGTAGGGAGTAGTGAATGATTTTGGACACAGCCCAAGCGAATGTTTGTGCCAAATTATGAGAAATTCCCTTAGGATGTTCTTGAGAAATCACGTTCATGAGAATGAAACAGAAAAGGTCACAGTGACATTGACCTTTGACTTATGACCATCAAAAACTAATCACTTCGTTGTTAAGTCCAAGTGGACATTTGTGCCAAATTTGGAAAAAGTCCTTTGAGGTGTTCTTGAAATATTGTGTTCACAAGCATGGGGCGGATGGACGGACAACCTAAAAAAATAAAGCCTCCGGCCATGGCTATCGCTGGTGTGGAGGCATAAAAATATGTGGGGGCAAAAAGACACTCTGTCAAATGACTACAACTTTTCTTTTCAATATTTGTCAATATATAAAGTTTTATCACCGGATATTTTTTTTTTCAAGTGATTTATGTATTCTATATTATGTATGGACTGTAAGAGAAAGTGTACAACGAGAATTCTTCAGGGTGTTTTTTCTGCCTCATATATAAAACTCTTCAAACTCAGTAAATTGCCAATTTGTGTTTGTACCAACATGCTGTGACTCTGAACCAGTATCATAGCAACTCACTAAGGAGGATAATTGCTGAAGCTGGCATTATAAAGAGGACACTTCACAGTTTAAAATGAACCTTTATAAAGTCAATACCAGTGCGGTTAACAGCTGATCTTCTTCTGCTCACTCCTCTCCATTATGTGCAGTGCTGTATTTATATTTTATAGGAGCTGGCCAAGTGAATATCGTAGCCTGCATCTGTTACAGTCCTGCACATACAACGAGTTGGTAAGTTGGTAACTGTCAAATTTGATTGCTTCTATTTTCTGGTGCATTGTTTAGCATTTCTGTGCAACCTTAATTATATTTTATTGATGGATCTTTTTGACTAGTCAGAATAATTTACTGTGAAATGTGAATACAGTGGTAACTGCAACATGACAACTGAAACCATAAAGGCTTTGAAACATGGAGAACACAGTGTAGTGTTCCTACTGTGTTCCTTTCTTTATCTGTTTGTTATTACGTAATTTGTTGCTCAGCTCTACAGAGAAATCTCTGAATTATTCTGAAGGTTATGGAACTATACAGCCGGGATGAAATGGTTACCTGTGTCACAACATAACAATTTAAAATTCCTGAAATTTGAAATATCATTAAAACCACATTTGATTGCAAGTCTTTGAAAAACTCACGGGAAATACTATCAATCATCTACCAAATTTAGCAACAGCCTTAGCTGCAGGCGCAGTGTGCAACATGGGTTTGTTTTGCTATCCCCCTGTATACAGAGTGGGTGTGCAGCAGGCAAACCAGTGATACTACTGGTCCTTTGTCCTCATTAACAATGACACAGACACTGAAGGAAATGTTTCAAAGACAGACAATCGCTAATGCTGATGCACATTTGATGCGGTTTTCTTTCACATAAAGTGTTGGCTAAGTTATCATCTTAATGTGTATGCAAACAAAAAGTGCATGGTGCTGCTAATGTAATTTGTGGTTTTCAATATAAAACTTAGTGAAATGTTTCAGTGTGTGTATTAGTACTTGTTTTTTTTTTAGCTTTTTTTTGTGCATATTTTAACAATTTTGTGATAATACTGATGACTGTAGGGTTTCCCAAACATTTATTTATTTGTGGAAACCCGCCACTATAACACCATCTGCCGTCATGTATTTATTTATTTATTTTTGGAGCTGGACCGTTCATTAGAAGCACTGTTTAAACATGTAAATCGCTCAGTTGGTCACTGCTCCACACAGGAATGCGGTGCATACTCACAGCACAGACGGAGAAGCAGAACACCAGGTGCAGTTAAAATTAAATTTGACCATCTACTGGGCTGGGTATAAAAGTTTGCTTTCACTCATATCTGCAGCAGCTGCTCCCCTCATCCATCAGTCTAGTCTGATCAGCTCTGATCGGATTGACTCATCAAACATTCATTCCCTGACTAAAACTCCACACGCTGCTGCTGAGGAAGAAATCTGCCTGTGCTGCGTTCATGGACCTGCAAAAACCTCGGAATTTTTCTGTTGGGACACAGAGTGATAAAAAAGGACACACATGCCGAAAAAAAGAGATTTGATGATTTGAAATTTCCATACTATTTCATCTCTGCTTTATGGTATATGTTTTAGTGTTCAGGAATAAGCCCTGTGGAGAAGATACAAAACAGCAATTATTTACATTTGAAAGAGCTTTGGCCCCAAAAGAAGAATTGATTGAAACTTCTATCAAGTCGATGTCCCCACAGGATCACATGATCGAACAAAACAGCTGTCCAGAAACACTCAAGTGAACCTTGATCATCATTGAACCACAACGGTGCACTTGGGCTCTAAATTGTTTGGGAACCCGTTTTTCTTTTGGCCCCCTGCAGTCAACTCAGTGGTTAGATTGACTGGTGATTTCTCCTTTTCTTATTTAAGTGTTACTCGGAGGTATCGTTGTCTCTTTCTCGTTTTTCAGTCTTCAGTTTGGTTGACCCGTTGTTCAGTGTTTTGTTCTCCTTGTACAAAAGAAACCCTCCATACAAAATCACATCCCTTTGTAAAGAGGACACTCAACCAAGCTTTTGGGAGTGGAGAGAACAAACTTGTTAAAGGCGGTGTGTACAAATGACAAATGTGTGTTGAGCAGTTCCAGCAAAAACAAGATCAATAAGCCTAAATTTGCACGATGTCCACACTGTAGCTCACAAAAATGGTGGATGTTAAAACAAATATGGCTAATGTTTAATCAGCTGATTTATTTAAATAAGTTCCACCAGACTCTGTGTCAGGCAGCTCTCTCACCTGCAGCTCTCAGATGGCTCAGAGAACATGTAAGAAGTGTGTGTTGTAAAAACATTATTTAAAACGTTTTTGTTCTGCTAACAGACACGCCCATGTCCTTTTTTAAAATCTATTACATAATGTATGTTTCTCTTTTTGCTCGCCATTTGATAGCATACCTCTGATGGAGCAACTGGCTGACCATGGAGGAATGGTGTTGCGTCTCTGGTAGAAAAGGATGTAGGCTCCTCTGGTAGATACTTCCTCCTCTGGCACCAAGTCAACACTGCTGTCATCGTAGCTGTACCACTGTCCGTCCACTGAGTTCCTACAGTATGCTGGATTAGAAAATGGCAACAAGTATAAACCATGGACATACGTAACTTCATAGCAAACATGAAAAAGTGCTAACTTAATGTCAAGCAAAACTTCACTCGCTGCATGTTCATTATATCAAACTTGGGTTATACAAAAAACAAACAAACAAAAAAAAACAGGTTACATTCATAGCTGGTTTCAACTTGTAGTAAGATTTGTTGTTGCCAGCCTTACCCTCTAACTTGTACAACACATTTTAAGTAAGTAAGTCTGCTTTACTTAAAGGTCCAGAGTGTAGGATTAAAGGGGATATATTGACAGACATGGAATATAATATAATAGGTATGTGTTCTTTTGCGTATAATCACCTGAAAATAAGAATTGTGTTTCCGTTACCTTAGAATGAGCCATTTATATCAACGGAGATCGCCATGTTGCACTGCCTTGCTTCTACAGTAACCCAGAGCAGACAAATAAAACACTGGCTCTAGATCGATCCATTCGCATTTTCACTTTGACCACCGCAGTTAGAAGCTCCTCTGTGATGACAGCATTGTAACATGAGACTGCTTTATGCAGAGTTTTTACCTGTTTAAATCACTGGGTCCATTTGTTTTAGAGAGGAAGAGACCTCTGAGGATAATTCAGCTCCCAGTAAAAACTAGCACCTCTGGACCTTTAGTTATCAGAGAAAAACGGTGAGTATACTTAAGCAGGTGCTAGGCTAGCAGCCTATCTGTGACACGCCAAACTGCTTTACACTAAGAGGAAGAGATCTCTGCTGATAATTCCGCTCACAGTAAAAACCTCCTGAACGTCTGGATCAGAAAAATGTGTGCACACTTTAGCAGGTGCTGGGCTAGCGGCCAACATGTAATGTGCCAAACAAGGCAGGAGAAACACTGATTTGTAACACGAAAGTACTTTATTCTGTGTTTATACTTGTTTCAACCACCTGGTCTGTTTGTCTTGGAGAGGAAGAGACCTCTGTGGATAATTTGGCTCCTGGTAAAAACCTCCTGAACAATGAACACTGAATGAATTTCAGCTGGTTGCATTTTTGCATGCTAGATGCCACTAAATCTCCATAGATCTTACATACTGGACCTTTAAAAAACAGTGCTAAAGAAGTGGTCCAAACTTGACAAAACAAGACTTGGATATCACATAGAGACAACGTAGATATGGTACACATACACATCACATACAGAAAACCCTCCACTAACCACCCCTTCAACTCATAGGTAAAGTTTCAGTATGGAGGATTTGCTTCTGTCTGTTCATTTGTCCACCTGTCAGGTAATACCGAATGTACAAATTCTAAGGCTTCACCCATCCATTTTATTACAGTGCATGCGGCTCCCATTTCCACCTCCATGCCATGGAGGACCCAGAGACATGATGAAACTGTCTGAGCAAGCTGTCACAGCGAGGACATCTTCACCTTCCTCATCTCCTGCTGTCTCCAATACCGCTACATGTTTGCCTCAGCGCTGTGTGTCTTTGCCAGCCATCCTCTCCTATTACAGACCTATTGTTCCCTCATCTGTGTGGGTCAAGTTTTCCATTCTGCCAGTCGTCTGAACTTATCGCCTACATACCGGACTGTGTCCCCCAAAAGCTGGATGGATGTATTTCTAGACTAGCGATGGAAATGACTACTTCAGACTGTGTCAGGAAAAGGTTTTATTTTTAAGTCCACCACTTTCTTCTGTTAAATTATTACTGTACTTGTGATTCTGTATGGCTGTTCATGACACTTTATGTGAAAATAAAATATAAAAAAGCATGTAATTGAAGTTTAGGTGACTGGGGGCCACTTATTAAGGTGAATGAGGGGATGAACTTGTTAGTGGTCCTAAATCCTTGACACACCAGCAGACTTAATTGCCGATGGGGCACTGTTGGCAATTACTGAAAATACATCACATATGTATGGACATCCTTGACTACTTGCAATTACTGCCGGTGAGGGTACTGGGAAAGACCAGAGTTCATACAGCCAATGTCTAGTGGCCATTAGACACCCAAAAAGACTTTTATCCAAATGGACACTTTTCAAGCCATTTTTCCAGGGCTAAAATACTATATTTATATGTCTATGCTACGCAGTTTAGTCCTGGAAGATCTGAAAAATTGTTTTTCAGAACTTTTGTCAGGTTTGAATAATGAAAAAGACTTTTTCCTTGATGGGATTTTCTCACTTCCACAGGATGTGGCACTGCTCATCAAAAGGAGTTTTAAAACATCTCATCTTTTTGAAAACCTCATTAGGTTTCAGCATTCACTGAAAATACCCAAAGTTACTGAATAATAAAAAGATATTACTACCACCCAACCAACACTGGCTAACACAATGAGACAGTGAGACTCTGCAGTAAATTATTGGACCCCCACATACAACCATCAAAAAGATGGTTGTATGAGGGGGCAGATGACGTAAACGCCATCTGCTGATAAAGGCAATGTAATGTAACTTTGAAGTCCCCCTTCAAACATATTTTAAAGTATATAAAAATTGTAGACTGTATAAAATAATGAATGTGGCTACTGTGATATCACCCATTGGTTTGTGGACTCCTGTTTGGAAGCTTCCAATTTGGCATTTCGGTCCTGGCCATCTTGGTTTTCTGGAGTCAGAAGTGACCATATTTGGATGAGAGGGTGGAGGTGTGAAGGAGCGAGGGGTAGATCTTATTCAGAGCCTGAGAGCACTATTCACAAACAGCCTGTCTCGTAAAGGAGCCTTAGCCTTACTTGTGTGTAACTTTAAGCCTCAGTACAACGTAAATGGGTGGATTATATAGAAATTCACCCTCGCACTGTTGTCATGAGGGGAATATTTGCTATAGAAAGCAAAACTATTTTTTATACCAGAGTGTAAACATGCTTATTTGTGCTGTAAAGTTCGGCATTTTCACATGGGGTCTTGCTCGCTTTTAGAACCAACCTCAAATGGCCGTTCATGGCACTGCAGTTTTCTGCACTTCTGCAAGTTTTCAACCCTGGAGGTCGCTGCTTGGTAAAAATACTTATACTAATCTTTTGTTAACATGGTTTTCCCACGTAACAGTTAAAAAAAACTCTGAAGAGGGGTCTGAGGTTTTGCCAGAGCATTTCCCTTTGTTCAGCACTGCTCGTGCTAGGAACAGTTAGACGTTAGAATAAACATCAGAATTATTCAGCTCTAAATGTTTGAGCCTCAGTCAAACCCAGACTCAAATGTGGAGTCTGGTGCATACCAAAATGAGCGACTAGCACACGCATCAGAATGGCAAGTGTAGTTAGTATCCTTTATTTGTTTATGTTATATGTTAGCTTGTAGGCTATCTGGCTGTGGCTGACACAGTATTAATGGTTGTGAAGTATAAAACAAAGCTGCAATGATGGGTTTTTGGGTCCAGTTTACCTTAAAAAATGCATACTCTACCATGTTTACTGTCAAAGCTTTCACTATGCTAATGCTAACTCTGCTGATGCTGATCTTTGCACTGACAAGTTCACTCTGCGCTGGCAGTTTCAGGTTTCTTTGCCGGTGCTGTATTGAAGTCTGTTCCCCTGTAAATATATGTGTCCCATATTAGACAGCAATTGGCTTTCTTATTTTTGAAGAACCTAATCTAGTTTACCCCAGGTACATTTGATTTGCAGATTATAGGGAAGTGCACAAACATCACCCCCTTCAGTAGAGGAATGTGAAAACACCTCTTTAATTACACATTTTGCACAGATACAAGTCAGCATAGTCAAGGCTTGACATTTTAGGGGCAATTAACAAAAGAAAAACACATGTTTGAGTGGAGGAGGACTTCAAAGAACTGCTCTTCACAACTTTAGAAGAAGGGTTTCCATAGCTTTAATAGTAAGGTTTAAGCTCTGTGTATAAGCTGTTTGTGACTAAACTAATTGCCCCTAGTGGGATTAAGTTTGTTTTGAATGTAAAAAATGAATTTATTGAATTTGATAAATGATAAGTTACAGCTAGTCAAACTCATTGGCCCAGTACATTTTGCTGGAGGCAACAGCAAAGTGAAATTTAGAAATCTCTACTTGAACTCCTCCTCACTGACTTTGACTCTCTGAACAGGGATGTGACAGTATCTGTTCTCTCTGTTCTCTGCTGCAAGATACAGTTGTTATCCTCAGATTTGTTCTGGATCCTGATCGCAACATAATCCCACCTCTCTGGGCTCCTAGCTTTCTTTTCAAACATGAAAAAGCATGTTGGGCTATTTAGGAAAGCTGATCATTAAATGTGAAAGAAACTGGGATCATACTGTTAGAAAAATATAGATGTGCTACAAAGGAGTCGATATGAGCACTCAAAACTGAAAACAGTTAGCATTTAAGTGCAGCAGATTGATGTGTTTTACATAATTAAGCATCAGCGAATAAACAAATTATAGACTGGAAAGGAAGTTATTCACTCGGAACAATTAAAAAAAACAATTAAGTTCCATGTAAGATTATTTGATGATGCATGTTAAAATGCTGGTCTGATCAACAGCCAAAAAAAACCCCCACCTACTCTAGTCAGTTTGTTTTCAGTGGTATGAAGTCAAGGACAGTAAACAAATGCTCATCTTTGCAAAGGTGCATTCACATAATGTTAGTATCTTAGCTGATATAAATATATATGCATTTTTTGTCAGATAATCAACAAATAGATTGTTTCCACACATGTTCATTCATTTGACAGTGTAACAAAGAAAACAGACTGAAACCGACCGACAGAGTTACTACATAAAGAATTATTTACCACCCAATTCCATACCAGTATAATGGCCTCCGTGCATTCCTCCATGGTGGTTACACACAGCGTAGAGGTCGTACAGATAGTCGTGGGGGAGGCTCATGTCAGCAGGTTGGTGGTGTTGGCCTGAGGGCTGCTTCCAAGGCTGTTGCCAGGCCCCTAGGTGCAGGTTCCTCATACTTTGACTCCTCTTTACCACATGGGGGGCCATGTCCAAACCAGTCAGGGGGAAACGCACCAGGGTTGACAGCTTGTTCCTCCGCTCGCCTACCTGTTTCAACATACCCCAGTCATATGCATATATTCAGGTATGAAAAATAACACACATCTTTACATGAAAATCTACGCATGAGGAGTGGACCATACAGAAATAAATGTATCACTAAATTGAATTAACAGCTTTCAAATGAAAGTTGCAGCAAATAAAATTAAAATTAGAATAAGTGCCTCATGGTTGTATGCCTTTGGACACCACTCCAGTTGCACTTACGATTTACATCCATGTCTGTGAAAAAACATGGATGCTTCACACACATTTCTATCTATCTATACAATCAGCAAGATTAGTGTCACCAATTCAGTGTCTGACCAAATGTCTTCCCTTCTGTTCCTGAATTATGACATTGAGTGGTGGCCAGAAAAGTGTTTTTGTTTTTTTGGGGGGCTTTTTGCCTTAAATGGACAGGATAGAGTGAGATGGGGTGAGAGAGAAAGAGCGGGGGTTGACGTGCAGCAAAGGGTTGCAAGCTGGAGTCGAACCTGCGACCGCTGCAGCGAGGCATCACCTCTGTACATGGGGCGCCGGCACTATCCACTACTCTACTGACGCCCCGTGACCCTGATCTTTGACCCTCAAGCACTAAATTCTAATCAATTCTTCCTACAGTTCAAGCGGGTGTTTGTGCCAAATTCGAGAAAATTCCATCAAGGTGTTGATAAGATATCGCTTTCACCAGTATGTGACGGACAAGGTCACTGTGACTGAACTTTGACCACCAAATTCTAACCAGCTATCCTTGATTCAGAGTGGATGTTTGTGCCAAAATTGAAGAAATTCCCTCAAGGTGTTCTTCGAATATCATGTTCACTAGTATGAGACAGATGAGATCACAGTGACCTTGACCTTTGATCTATGACCACCAAAAACTAATCAGTTCATCATTGAGTCCAAGAAGACATTTGTGCCAAATTTAAAGAAATTCCCTCATGGCATTCTTGGAGTATCGTGTTCACAAAAATGGGACAGATGGACATATGGAAGGACAACCCAAAAACATAATGCCTCTGGCCTTGGCTATCACCGGTGCAGAGGCATAAAATTGACATGTCAAAGACTCAGGAATCACATGGGGAAGAAAACTAGCTGCACAGGAGTCAACAGGTTGAAACACTGAAGCATGATGATGGACTATACACAATATGTATAGAAACAAATCACAAAAATCTCTTTATATATATACACACACAAATCCAACTTTTATGCTACACAGGAGAGCTACAAGAATGGTAAACAGAGATAATTATCATGAACCAACCAACAAATTATTTATTAATCCACATGCTCTCAAATTTAGAGATATGGTGGACTTTAAAACTATTCAATTTATGTACAAAAGTAAGAAGTAATGACTTTGAGTTGTATAGGTTGCATAAAAATACTGCACTAAACTAAACTAAAGAAACTAAAAAAAGACTTTGCTTATGACTTCCTGTTGTACTCCTGCATGTGATTACTATTGACTAGACATGCAAGAAGATTTGAAGCCACTAAGAGACGTGCAGCAGCAGTTTTCTGCACAGTGTGATTCAGTATGGGTTTTCCTTTTACAATCGAAGACCCTTTCCCCACTTGGGACTGACACCTTATCATGATGCAAGGTCCTGCATGCCCCCACAACCTTAGAAACTGTGTTGTGCGGATCAATGGCTTCTGGCTAAGTCTCCTGTGCACAACTGTTCCTCAGCCCAGAGTTCAACAGAGTGACTGACTGAATTATAACGAGGAGCCTGAGAATCATCACCTTGGTCAGAAGAGGAAAGAGTCTGGCTGGGGTTTGACTCATGGAGCCTGACTAAGCTCAGGGCTCCACATGATGCCATCTGCTTGTGAGAGGAGGCAGAGGGGTGCCAATCAAGCACTGGGCAAAAGTGGAGGCATAGCTTGGGCATTCCCTTGGCTGCAAAAATGTTTGGGTTTTTTTGGCATGAAAAATGACCCAGAGGTTGTGTGGGAGGTAGAATGGTGCTAGATAAACTTTTACAGGCAGTGCCTGCCATGAACTGATACACCCTGGTTGACCTTTGGCCATCAGACAGGAACGTGCACAGATAATTTGATGGGCAGTGATTTAAAGGTCTTGTGTTTAGGATTTAGTGCCATCTAGAGGTGATGTTGCAGACTGCAACTAACTGAAACTTCTACTGTAAGGCAAGCCTGTCAGAGAGCTATGGTGGCCAATGCAAAAATGCAAATGGCTCTGTCTAGAGCCAGTGTTTGGTTTGTCCATTCTGGGCTACTGTAGAGTGACATAGCAGACTACTTAGACAAGGACCTGCTCTATATGTAGATGTAAAGGGCTCATTCTAAGGCAGGGGTGTCAAACATACGGCCAGCTCAATGAAACGTGTTAGAATTGCAGAGAAGAATGCATGGCTATTCCTATTTGTTCAAATGAATCAGTTCCTATTTCTTCACAAAGGTAAATGGGAAGCCAGTGAGCTTGGTATGCCCACAGCTCCTTACAGTGCTCAAGGAATTTTATATTTAGCCCCACGCTCAAACTCATTATGGTGAAAAATCAAACAACTTGCAAGATCAACCAAGAGCAGAGAAGATTAATCGTTGACAGGTGTGAGGAAACATAAGTCTGGTTTTAGTTTTAGTTGAGAGATCAGCATTGCACCTGTGAAAGCTCGCTACCGTATTGCTAACGAAACAGCGTCATCATCAAAGCCATACTCTGGGGGTGAGTTTACTGAAAAACAGACATATTGTTAAAATTGTGCTTGTTTTTCTTTCATCCTTCAGCTTTCATCTCAGGTTGTTCATCATCTGTTTTGAAAATTGACGGTTCATTAATTGTTCACGTTTTCAGAAAGTTTGCTACTTGTATTGTTACTTCTTTACACAAAGGGAAAATAAAATATTTGAAGGCTTTGTTATTTTCAGGTTATTATGCAGGTGCTTCACTGGTCTGGCCCACTTGAGATCAAATTGGGCTCTATGTAGCGCATGAACTTTAATGAGTTTGACACCCCTGATCTAAACAACAACCCTTAGTTTCAGGTGATTATAAACCAATTACAATTATGAATATTTTGTCAGCCACTATATTCCCCAAAATCCTAACTTGCATTTGCATACACTTGCACAATTAGCACCTCTAAACAGTATGTTTAACATAGAGACGAGAAAATGCTCTCAACAGAGTATAATATCCCCTTGTTGTATATGAGTCATTAAAACTGGGGGACTCAAAAGAGACTGATTTAAAAAAGAATGATCAAAATGTTAATAAAGGCAGTGCAGTGAAAGCTGGACAGCAGCAGCAGTGTTGTGTGAGAAAGACGACTGAAAAATGAGTCTTTCATTAAAACCCTCTCTGCCTCATACATGCCCAAAACCTCACATCTCCAGTTAGTAATACAGACTTTCAGTTCAACAATTTAAGCCTTCAGCCTTTTGCTTGTATGGCTGGTTTGGTTTCCTGACTGAGGAGCTAATGGTCAGAGTAAGGACCGACATCAGGAAATGTTAGTACACTGGGTCTCAGCCTAATTAAATGGCTTTGTCTCAAACATCTCCTCCTCTCTCCCTCCCAGCCCTCCATCACCTGGTTTTGGTTACGGTTTGTGTTTTGCTTGCATCCATCACACACTTTACGCATCCATATGCTGCATTCATTACTGACCTGCTAATTAAACAAGGACAAATTAGGAATTAAATGGTCACACTGTACAGTTTTGGAAACAGCAAACATAGGTGCTGAGGGAATCACCCACAATATAATTAAAGGCAAATTAGGTATGGTTCATTCACACACATACAAAAAAGAAATGTGTATTGAGAAGTGCAGATTTTCTTCTCCAGTCAGTCACTGAAAGAAATGATTGCCAGAATGAAGCAGAACAGCAGCAGCAGCAGCAGCAGCATAAAGATAATTATTCAGTCTGTAGAGGCACGTAAACCAAACTTTACCAAACAGGAAACAGGGCAGCAGCTCGCGCCACTGCAGCCACTATGTGTGGACGTACCTGATGTCAGACATGTGGGGACACTAATGAGTCCCCTGTGACTGGTACTGTGTTGGAGTTTTTCCCAGAGATTGACACAGCAGGCCAGATGTGACTGTGTGTGACTGTGTATTACAGGTAGAGGGCTGTTATTATTGTTGGTGCATTTGAAGCATAAACCTTTTTTTTCACTATAGACATTTTAACGTGTCACAGTAGGAAAAGCAAGTGTTACTTATATATTAATGATGCCGCTGTTCTATTCAAGTGCTCCCATAAGCCATTACAGTGTCACAGTGAGCCAGCACGCACAAAACAGAGACCCTGACACTGGAGCATTCTGGATGGCCGTCAATTGTATTCATCATGAATTTTATCATTCACACCTGTGCTCCTCGCAGTGTGACATGTCAAAATGTCTTCTTATTTCAAAAACACACCCTACAGTTACACTTAGTGTTGAATTGGCACATAGCTTTCGGAGATAGCTACACTTTGAAAACCTAAACGGGGAGGCTTTGATGTTGACATTGGTACAACCTACAGTACCTATTCTGAGTCTCCATCAAACAACACATTTTGCTGAGGCAAAGCATTAGTTTATTTTACCAGGGATGTGGATTTGCTGACCTGCTGTATATAGCCCAGCAGTGAGGATAAAATCCTGGACATGGCGGTCATGCCCTCTGCGGAGGAAGGTAGCACAGCATCAGTGGCTGTCACGCTGCAGGTAATTATTACCTCTGCAGCGGAGGTTATATTTTCAATTTGGTTTGCTTGTCAGCATGATTATGGAAAAACTACCAGCCCAATTTTCACAAAACTCGGTGGAGAGGTGTAGAACGGGCCAGGGAAGAACCCATTACATTTGGGATTGGAACTGAAGATAGACAGATATACAAATTAACATTGCGTTATTGGCTTTGGTGGAAGTCTATGCTCTCCGAGTGCTTCTCTAATTACCAGATAGCACTAGTGCTTGTCTATTTTCTTTCTGTTTGGCAGGTGATCTTTATCCCCAGAGATGAACACCAGCAGAATGCTTCCCATTAATCTCATTTGTAAACACCTGCATTCAATAAACAGTCAGAATGCACAAAACACCACTGTGTGTGTGTGTGTGTGTGTGTGTGTGTGTGCATGTGCTCCAACGTCTCGATGGAGGATATGTGAGTTGACCCCTTTCATACTTCCTCGACTGAGGTCAGTGAAGTTGTTAAAAAGCTTCACAGCTGCGAGATGTCGAGGGTGGCTGAGATTCACAAGGTAATGCTGGATGCTGACGGGCTGTAACACGCGTCTTCAATAATGCATGGTGATCAGGGACAATGCCTGTGGCAGACGGTGTGTTGGCGCACATTTTAAAAAAGGGGGTAGAGTGGTGGGGGGGCAGAAGCTATGTTTCAATGACATTTCTGTCTCCAAGGGTGCTGGAAAGAAAACTGGCTGTTGAAGTTCACATTCAGGACGGGCAATTTTATTGATTTTATGTTGTGGTTGAAATTCCCATCTAACTAGGCAACAATCTGCCTTGCAGTGTCCACTTGACAGTGTTGCAGATGTCCTCATTCAGCACCCATTTCATCCTTCCCTTATATCCTTTCAAGCTGTCATAGCCTGAATTATGTTTTCTTTGCAGAATATTTGATGCAACAGTTCATCTGAGAGCATTTATTTCACTCAGTTAGTTACTGAATTGATTCAGTGCTTTATTTTGTAACTTCCACTCCTCACAGAAACCAAGAGCACGACAAAACATACAAAAGCATGGATACAATTCTAATAATCCGTTCTGCTCCTCTTAAAGCTGCATTAATTGATTTTCTGGAGCACTTAAAGGGAAATTTCGGTTTATTTCAACCCATCTCCTATCGTCCTAAATTTGTTTCAAGTGACTAGTGACATAAAAATAATAGTTAGCATGTTAGCCGTTAGCCTAGATACAGCCGGGGCGCATTAGTAGAGTCAGACTTGTTAAAACGTAAGTGAACGGGCAACCTTCAAGTGCAAAGTTAGTCCACTAAACAAGCTTTTTTTCCACAAAGACCGCCTCATATCGTTAGGATAAATGTCAGAGAACATATAGAAAACGACATGTAAACGTGTTGTCTTACCTTACCGGTGTGCTGCCATGTTTGTTTATCCCTCTAGCTCTTCTTTCCAAAGCGCAGCCGAAATATATCTCGCCAGCTCTAGATAAAGCCCAGCTGGATACTACTCCAGGTGGAGGTGTCTCGTCCTCAGTCAGATCCAGACCTTGAAAATAAGGCTGCAACCGGTCCCATTCCTTGCAACAGAGGCATTCCTCTTCTGTGGGCACTGGGGCACAGCATTCACAGGTACACCACCAATCTCCAGAGCTACGCAGCCTTGCAGCAGCCATTCGTCCTCCACCTGTTGCACCTCTCTCTCTCTCCTCCTCCGTTCTTCAATTTCACGAAGCTCTTCGTCAGTGTATCCTTCCAGCTGTTGCTGCTTGTTCAGGCACGCTATGAGATCGCTGCTTGTTCTCGCGATATTTCGGCCGCGCTTTGGAAAGCAGAGCTAGATGATAAACAAACATGGCAACACACCGGTAAGGTAAGACAACACGCTTACATGTCGTTTTCTATATGTTCTCTACATTTATCCCAACAATATGAGGCGGTCTTTGTGGAAAAAAAGCTTGTTTAGTGGACTAACTTTGCACTTGAAGGTATGCCCGTTCACTTACGTTTTAACAGGTCTGACGCCCCGGCTGTATCTAGGCTAACAGCTAACATGCTAACTATTATTTTTATGTCACTAGTCACTTGAAACAAATTTAGGACGATAGGAGACAGGTTGAAAAAACCCGAAATTTCCCTTTAAAGGCAGCAGAACAAGCTGTTAGCACAATATTTACTTACTGTCACCTTGTAAAGTTGTTACGGGTAATGTGTTAATTAGACAATATGACACGACAAGGAGTGCTGTTGTACTGGATATTAGCACGGGTGTGATTTGGTCGTAGCAGCTCATGTTGCTTTTACACAACAGTTCTAAAAGCACCATTTATTATTTAAGAGTAAGAAGCAATAATAGGTTATGATTTGTTTGTTTACTTAATCATTTATTCTGCTAAGCAGATGCAAATATTTCCGCAACTGGACCAGGGCAGGACTGTTCCCAAGCAACACATAAACACACACTAGCTTCACACTTTGTGTGAGCTAGGTTTATACGACACCACAGGTCAGCTGCTTTGTATCATGTCATTTGTCTGTATGTTTCCATTTATTGTGCAAGCAGTTAAATAAGAGTTTGTTGTCACTTCAGTGGCATGTGTGATCCCTACAAGTTAACAGCTTCATCAGATTTGTATGTAACTCAGTGTAATTGTGCGTACATAAATACATCTATGTATGCTAATTTAAGTGCAATAATACCTGCACACACATTTGTATGTGCTATAGGGCATTGTGCAATATAAACTAGCACTTCATAAACCTGTGCAATCGGGGGGTGTGCAATTCAATTAGCACTTTAACATGGGCAATGTGCAATAATATTAACCCTTAAAGTTGAACTAATGTTTTTTTCAACCTGGGCCCTATTTTCCGATCTACTTTTGTCTAAATGAGTGATAGGATGTTCAATATTTGACATTTCTCCAGTACGAAGCTAGGGCTGACCTGCCTGCAGCCCGTGAGTGCGCGCTATATTAAATAATAGGGCACTCAGACAGCGTCAAACAATGTCAGAATACGTCCACTAAAAGTGCATTTTTTTAACACCGATAGGCTCGGATTGTTAGTATAATTATCCGACAACATAACGGAAAGGAGAAATGAACGTCTGTGTTTACCTTTAGCTGGACTCGGACATGTTCCTCTGCCTGTTGCAATTTTAGTATATGTGCTACCGAAGTAATACTGCTCCCTTTCTCTCCTCGTCCGCTCTTCAATTTCAATGAGCTCTGCATCCATGGACGTCCGTGTACTCCGTCGAAAAATAGGGTCCAGGTTGAAAAAAAAAAAAACATTAGTTCCCCTTTAACTTACACTCCACCCCCATTTTGTAGCAAAAAACGCCTAAAATGACATACCCAAATTAAAACGACTGTAGCGTCTGAACCGCTCTGACTACATGCACGCATGAGGTCTTGCCAGAAAGAAAACTCTCTGAAGTTTCTTGTGAAAGTGTCAGAAACACTCTAGGTGATACAGAGACAGAGTAATGGGCCTCTGATGTCAGTAAAAAATTGAAGATTTTGCCTAAAAAAAAAAAAAAAATGTTTTTCAGGATGAATAACCATCTGTGGCTTCATCTGAGCAGGTAAATGACCTTATGGGGCTGTAGGCACACTATCAATGAACATTTGTTTCAAATTTGAAGAAGATTGCTCAAAGTATGACCATTCTACAGTGTTTTTCCATGAAAAGATCCAGGCGGAGTTCCAAATCACAAGAGCGGTCACTCTGCTTCAAAACAGTACTATCAGTGATCCCACTTTCTGGGCGGTATATCTCAGCCCAAAATAGTGGTAGGAGTGAGACTCTTACCTTTTATAAAACAGCTATGTGCCTGCCTGCCTATGGCTCCGCATAAGATCCCGAGTAATCCTTTAACTTTTCCCGTCGAAAAATGGCATGACATGACATGTCACCACTCATCACGATTTTGGACTTTGTGTGTTTAGGCTGCTCTGGTGCAAAATGCATAATAAATAAAAGAAAAACAATGTTATTTTTGAAAAGTCGAGAGCTTCCTGAATCTGGCAATACCAAACATCACATGGTTTGAAGATGTAGTGCGCCTGGGAGATACCATTTAACCATTCACTATCTAACTCAAATGTTAATTGTGGAAATATGCAAAATTTGTTATGACAACAGTTCATGTAGGCTAATTAACGGTTAATGTAATCCGCTGTAAGGTGGAGTGATACAAGCACAGTTAAAAGTCACAGTGATATTGTACTCTATATCAGCATTCATGGAATGCCTTTTGTTCACTCAGATCACAAACTGTTGCCCTTTCACATATCCAGCAAACCTGGGAAAACATTAGCATTAATTTAGAGTTGTTTTTTGGAGTTGTTGTTTTCTTTAAGTCTTGTTTTAGCCATTATGTGGTCTGCCTCAATACCTGAGGTAAATATCACTCTCTTTAAAGTTCTAATGATCACAAGTAGATGCTAAATTTCCTTGTTTGCTATTGTGCTAAACAATGGGCTGAATGATGTGTAAACACTGTAGAGCTGTGGGGAACTTCTGATGATTTCTGAAGTTTCTGTGAGTCACCCCTTTCACATTGCACATAGTTATTTTCAGTTGCTCAAGTTTCTGAGCATTCAGAGCATTAGCAGCAAACCACTATTGCTATGTAAAGATGTGGTGGCATCATGGTGCCCTGAGCAGATAAAAAGTTTTTATTTGTTATGATAAGCAAGTCCGGCCATGTGTACATGTTAGTGTACATGTGTATCCCACTGGCAAGCTCATCTTTGCTGCTTTGCCCTGGGCTCCTAAGACTAAGTAACTGCTGATATTAGGCTGGCTTCATCACGTAAGCATAGCACCCACCCTCAAGTTGTGCCCTGGTTAACACTGGTTAACACCGTTAGCTTTGTCAGCACTGTTGCTGTTGTTTAACGCTGTTTATGGAGTTAGCACTGTTAGCTGCTAGCTCAGCTGCCTCCATGTTGAGGACCATGTCCACACAACTCAAATGCTCTGAAATTAGGGCCTCTTTAATTAAAAAAAATGTCAATTACTGCAGCTTTAACAGCACCATAATCAAATGCACGTTTAACTGGAGTACCTGTCTTCACCAAAGGCCACTTTACGGCTCACCTACCTGTCGGAAGCGCTTGAGATGGAGGATGAGTATGTCAGGGAGAGTCCACAGGCTCATCTTCACCATGCCCTGCTGAAGCTGCTTACAGTGGGGACACTTCCAGGCATCATCTGGGGCAAGCTGGAATCAGTGAAGGCATCAATTAATAACAGGGCTACACAATTCAAATGGCATTGCTGGTAGAAATGTAACACAGCTCCTATTTGTGGTCATTTCACCATGTATTTTGACATGTTTACTTTACATGATTTGTTGTTACGTGGAAGTCGGATTTATTCATCTGTTTTTCATTAACTGCTCTGATCAAAATCCCATGAGATCAAAAGTTTTTTGTTTGCCATGGCCCTCTCTCTGATTAAAATTTGCTCTGTGTCCTTGTTCTATTAATGAGTCCCTGATTATGTTTACTTCCCCTTTCTTTGTCCTGGTTTTTCATCTACCTAAAAAAAAGAAAAAAAAATCCTGAATAAGAAACTTAGTGAATATTAAGTGAGCAATGATTTTTTGTTTTACATGTGTTTTAAGAGTGGAGTTCTATTTCACAGGCATCAAAAGCTTGCCTACTGTATACTTGCTTTATGGTTTTAGAAGCTCTATACTGCAAACTGAGGACTCCTGAGGATAAAGTGCAAGGACCACTGGTGTTTGACTGACAGCTCAAGGACATCTTCCCACCAGTTATGCTTGAAAACTTTAGATCTCTTTAGCAGAAATATTCCTAGCCCAGTATTTACTCTCCACGCTGCTCAGTTTGACTTCACTGAAAAGATTCCATTTAAAAATGAAATCATCTCTTGCAAGACCACAGCATTTTGTTAAAGCACAATGACGCCTATATCAGTGTCAGTTCACCCCAGTCTATATCTGCCTGTTGTTGCTATGGCTACAGGCAAGGCTCCAGGGACTCTTTCACAACTCTGTGTCTCCTTCCCAAAAGTGCTGTATAAGATGTTTAGATTCTATTTTATGACATGAGATCAGGAAATTAAATTTGCTTGTTTCATAGTGGTGTGTCATGCAACAAAACATAATTAGCGCCGAAGAAGAGGAACTTGCTGTAGGCTTCATGATCCTGTCCTTCAGCACCAAAGTGCTGCTTGAGTGAGCTGCGGGAGTTAGTGGGCAGAAAAATCGCATCCTGCAACTCCAACACAATAATCACCAAAATGCGTACTTGTTGTGCGGTATTCAGGATGAGAGAAATGACAAACACAGACATGATTGCTTTGCCACTGCACATGTGTGAATGTGTTAGAGAGAAAGGAACAAGGAAATAAAAAAGGAACAACCCTTGATTGTCCCCTTGTTTTCCCCAACTTGTGTCTTGTTCACATTTCATAAAGAGATTCAAGGGAAATAATGGGGAAGGGGAAATCAGGGCTTTTGTAAAAAACAGAGTTCCTGTTGCAATAAAGTGTTATCTGTGGTGTCAACAGTTACTGATGGTGTCTCCATAGCTTGACCACATGTTGGTTTTGGTCTCTAACTGTTCTGTGGCATCTTGTCACCTGTAGAGTTAGTGTTTGTGCAGATATTGTGAAGCACTGATCCACTGTTAGGGCTGTTATCTTTTGAACCAATGTCCTTCCTTCCTGCAAAATGGAATATGAAATGTCAGCCTCCGCATGTTGCCTCTTTAAACCAACATGACAAGCATTCACAACAAAGAGTGCAGATGAGTCAAACTATAATCACATTTACTTTTCAAATGACAATTAACTAAGATGTTTTTCACCAGCTGTCATTAACTTGATGTTGTTTTTATTGCAGTATGAGCACAATGCACGATGATACATGTCAAAGGCTTTTGTTTGCAGAGCTACGTGGCAGAGGCTGCAACAGTAGTGGAGTTTTTCTGTCACAAAAATAAATCTCAAATCAAAAACAACAGTAGGTCTACTTGAGGACAGATTTTATGCACACAATCTAAGCCATTTATACTGGCAGGAAGCAATCGCCCTCCTCTATCTGAATGGGCATTTATATAAAAAAAATAAATTACTGAGCACAAATGCTGTCATCCAGAAATTCCCAGCTCTGCGGTGACAGTCAAGAGACACTCAGAGTAAGTATTTGATCTTGCATTTTTATCTGAATCTAAAATATGAAAAGGTTTTTCATCAGTAAAGATCAGGTCTCTCTATCAGCTCTCCATTTTCAGGTGGTGATTTTTATCATTCAGCCATGATGAACATTATATGAAAGCTTATATCTGTGTTTAACTGGGGAAATGGCACCAAATACATATAGATAGCCCAGGAGACTGAAGCACTTTAAAGACCCAGTGAAGTGAAAAATACATTTTCCAAGTTTTAATCCTGTGTACCCATGTTAACTGATCACTTATCTCTTATTAAATGCCAAATAAATGTAAAAAAAAAAAAAAAAAAGAGTTTTTTCACATAAAAATCCCTGCCTTTTCTCTTTCTATAAAGCCAAGTAAAACTGTTTCCAAGCTTTAATGACTCATCCTGCACCAGGGCATTTACAAAAGTTCATCCAATAAAGTGAGACATAGCCACACTGGTCACACAAAACCACACTTGGCCATTTGTGGGTTGTAGCAAACCGTCTTTGGGTGTAGGAGTTAAAAGAACACGGTGGAGAGAGATAAGGTGAGGGGGTTCCAGCAGTGGGCAAAATCTTTGTTTCTATTTCAAAAACAATGTGGCTGAGATAATTTGTTGACCTCTCCCTTGTCCTTCTGATCTAACAGTGAGGAATGTGTGTGTGAAGCTGACAGTATGGTGTAGCTCCATAAACTCTAAAGGATTTGATTTAATTCCCTCTTGTAACTGTACATTGCTCAATTAGGGTGCTACAGGGGTGATGTTTTTTTGCAGGCCAACCTGGTAGATACCATCACTCTGGATCACTCGTCAAAAAGCCAATGGGATTATTCCACTGAATTTTGGATTATTGTAGAAAATAAGCTCTGTGGCAAACAAACATTCATGATACTTACACGTTTTGTTTAGCAAGGTAATCTTTACGAACCAACACCGCTGCTTTTTTAAGCATAAATGCATTTGCCAGAAGTAAACAGCTAGCATTAAGCTATCCACAAGCTACACTATGGTCACAAAACTGTCGCCACCACAATGAGGCTGTAAAGCAACCGTCTTTTTTAAGACATGTAAAGGCTCCAAAATTTACCAGTGGGGTATTTACTGACGTATTTTATGTCGTAGAGCAAAATGTAAAAGTATCTTCAGCTTGTGTTAACCACAGACCTTGTTTCAGGCATCTCACCAAAAACTCATTAAAAAAAACAAACTTATTGACTTCAATACGAGGGAACTGGGAGTACTAAAATGCTGACTCATCTCTGTGTTTCAGGACTCATTCCTTGAACACTTCATAATCTAACTGGAAACAGCGTCACAGTGCAGAAAATAAAGATGCTTTAACTTCCTTATTATTGGGACTTTAATGAAATCCAATAAATCACTAGTGTTGAATAATTTATTTAGAAAATTTTGAGGAACGCTCCTTGTCAACAAAGATCTAGTCATATATTTAGGATGCTAAGCTTGGATGGGAATGTAAAGTCAACGTTAATAAACATATTATCAGATAGTAAAGTGGAAAAGCTTTGGCCAAAAGTGTAAAGATCAAATAAGGAAGCCAAATCATTTGACTTTAAAGTTTGATTTGAGAGATATGTAATATTTAAGATAGCAAGCTGAACTGAGACATGACAGCGTTTGATATAAAAAAAAAATAATATATATATATATATATATATATATATAAAAAAAAAAAGTTTTACAATAAAGAATGAATAAAAATAGATTAATTAAAACTCATCAATAAGCTTGCTCTATCACATGGTAACAGCCAGCCAGCAAAAGCTAGCCGAAGTTGTTAATAAGTTATAAAGAGTGGAGTTCTCAACATTTTTGGACCAGTGCCCCCCCATCCATGACCCAGGTCCATTACTGCCACCCCCATCAAATTAAAATGTAGGCTAACTGTCTGCCCTGAATATTAACGTTGATTAGCATTCTGTGTTATATCCTTAAAAAAGCATGTATTCAAATGCCAAGTAACAGATTTGATTAAACTGGACAATTTGTATATAATTATGATTTAATTAGGGGGCAAAACAAGCCATGTGAATAAAAATTATATTCATATTCATACACTCTAATTAGGTCTCCTTTGTCATCACAAACAGCAGCTTATCAGAAAGTGGTAATTTGGTGCCGGTGCCAAACAAGAAGCGTGATTTTGGAAATTTTGAGCGTCAAAAACATTTAATGCATTCTGGTGAATTTCTTATGCACCAATTAATGGTGGAAATGTCTTAATTAATGTGACAGAAGACACATACCTCAGGCAGCAGGTGACATTCAAAATAAAACTGAGTATAATGCACTAAGCCTCTCAGGTATTCTGTATTGCTCTTAAATATTTATTCTCCTGCACTTCAGCTTTTCTCATTTAATGATATCTCTGCTGAGTCCACACACTTGTAGGCATGATTTACTCTTCTGTCTTCATTTGTGTCTTTTGTAGTAGAAGTAGAAGTAACCTTATCAAATGTGCATGTGGCAACTTTTCATGCCAATGACACATTGATTCATTTTCATTATTTTATAAATCACTGGACTCCAACAGGTAATTTCTGCTACTATTCAAAACACCTCCCACATCTCCCCTGTAGTCTGCTGTGCAGTATGTTATTGCTCTGCGCTCTAGTTCCCTTTCACAGTGTCTGACACACCACTGTTTGGGATTCTCTCTGGATGCATCACAGTGTAGGCGATCAGATGTGCACTGCTCTTCTTCGAAAGTGGAAAAGCAAAAGTAGATCTAACAAAGAGCGAGGACAGCCAACCGCACAGACCAATGACTTCTAGATGAGGCTTCCTGCTATGTGGAAAAAAAAACAGAACAAAAAATCCCCAAAACAACCCCCAAACACACCGTGGTGGATGCAGCCAAAATCTCTGTCCGAGCTTGCCTGTCCCTGGGCCATGTCCCCATCACTCTCTGTCTATAAAGCATTTTTGCTTATGGTTTTCCAACACCCCCTATCCAATTTAGGATAGCTTGAGGCATGGTAAAAGATTTGACAGAGGTGTGTGCTCAAAGCACCAGAGCACGCTGTTGCATGGTAAACAATGAAAAGCTGTGCACAAGGAATTCAGAAAAATAAGCCTAGTTTATAGCAGGGAAAGCCTCACTGGAAAAAAAAAAGCCTTTCATGATGGTAGTAAAGGTACGTCTCATGATAAAATTGTGAAAATGTGTATGTAAGACTAAACCATAAACCCCCACCCTCTGCTCTGGGAACACCTCAATGCCCCCCTTTTCAAAAGCCACACTGAGAAACGCTAGTGTAAATCTAGTTTGCTGCTTAACTGAAATATCATGAGAACACTAAACATATTCACTCCAGTAATAAAATCAAAACTAAAAGCGGTTGTCCTTTGGCTCAGACAGTGTTGGCAGTAGTGTGGGCTGCAGAGATGCAGAGAGCTGTAATTCTACTCTGACCCTGAATGCAATGTATGGTTACATTCACTTTAAATGGGCATACTTTTAGTTTTAATCATAACATTAATGAAGAACTTGTGTTGGCTTTTTATGTGCATTTCCTCCCCAAACGACTTCACTATTAAAGGGTACACTTTTTATATTAAAACTACTCCATACCCATTGAGTGCACAGTTGCCCACGTACAGTTTCACATGGTGTGTGTTTGGGATACAGGTCATAGGAAATTGCAG
>NC_065510.1:35559865-35569526 GCF_006386435.1 Epinephelus moara | reverse complement strand
TACACAGATTACACAACCTTTCATTCCTTTCCAGACCCTTGTATCTACCTGTTATTTTAGGAAGTCTATTATTAGAAGTTCGAAAATTACAGATGGCCTGACTATACTTCTTGTTTTCACAAAGTAAATATTTTTCAAAATTAAAATCCTCTTTAAATTCACAATATAAATCACATGAGGACATGCTCTGTAGTTCATAATGCCACTTCTGTACAAACTGGTCCTTTAACCTCTGCTCAACTGCCATCTTCAACCATTTAATTTTATCACATCTCTGGTCTGACCAAACATAAGCCCATTCAAAGCTTGCAATTTCAATCGGCTGCTATAGCGCCCCCCCCTTTGGCCAATTGATGAAATATTGCTTCATTCGTATCCTCCCATGACCCTCTACCA
This sequence comes from Epinephelus moara, assembly GCF_006386435.1. Classification (NCBI taxonomy): domain Eukaryota; kingdom Metazoa; phylum Chordata; class Actinopteri; order Perciformes; family Serranidae; genus Epinephelus; species Epinephelus moara. The sequence goes on along the minus strand of NC_065510.1, from coordinate 35,569,130 downwards.
CTGTGCCAAATTACACAAGGATTGACCAAGTCAGTGAGGCGAAAAACGTGGAACAGACACACAGACACACCCACAGACAGAGTTTTCGTCATTATATAGCAAGATTGTAAAACCACTGCATAAATCTTCCACTGGAAATTTTAAGGAAATTTTCCTTTGCAACTCCTTTTGCAACTTTAGTCTTCACTCAGCTTCCTTTATGATTTTATGTGAATAGAAGTGGAGTAAGGAGATGCACAGTAAGACACAGTGGGTGTAGAAACCTCAGTGGCCACAGGCTGTTTGTTACGTTCAGAGGCCACAGCCTGAGGCTTAGCCGACATGGGAAAAAGTGGAACAAGGATGCTCCTGCTGAGACATGAGGTCACCCCACATCTCTACATAACAGAAAACTTCCCAATTTTTGGTAATACCCATGTTGTATCCTACTAATGAAAAACTGACACAGAAAGAAGGAGGGATGGCATGTGTTAACATCACCTCCTTTTATAAGACTTCATTTCCTTCCAAATCAAATACTAATGAAAGAGCTGATGCATTTTCAGTTCTCTCCACAGTGCTGACTGAGGACTGAACCCAGGACGGTGACAGAATGAAAGATTTTTGCTTTAGTCTGTGGCAGAGGAGATTCAGCCCCCGCACCAATCACTATTTCAACAGGTACGTGTCAGACTTTCTTTTTGAAGGTAGCACAATGTTAGTCACTGACACTCCCTTAGCCTTCTCATCTCACTTAAAGAGGGTATTAAAGAGGGTATTATGAAAAATAAGTAATGACGAGTCTTCAGCAGAAATTTGCCATTAGATTGATCTTTAAAGAATAAGACTGCGAATACTGTATCTCTTTATTATTTGCAGCAAATCCCAGGAAAAGGCCCAAACCATCAATTACTTTATTTTAAGAAACCCATATTGCATAGCTGAAGTGTGATTTAATTCATGTTCAGGATAAATTATGTGATTTCGGTTTTAGTTTGTGTCCTTATGTCATAGTTGTATTAAGTGGTGCCATTTTATTCTAATTTACTGTATAGGTATCCTCATATTTGTGTTTTTGGGTTCATCAATCAAACACAACTGTAGCAAAATTAGTGACAAAAAATGTATAAAACTTAAAGAATCATTCGTAAGTTCCTAATGCTCAAAATCCAATCATAGCTGACATAGTTTGATTAATCAGATTAATAGTATTTCATGAGAGGAATACATATTGCTACTACTACTAAGTGATGCTCGCTGGAGTTCTACACTTTGGCAGATTCACTAACACAGGATCTGAGGAAGCTGATGCACGGTGGTTGAGCTCTCCCTGCTGTGCAGTAGTTACTTGTCACACTTCTGCTGAACTGGTTGATTTAATTCAGTAATTGGTGATGTTTTACAGAGCATGAATTCACTGTGAGCAGGGCTGTGAGCAAGGCTATGAATTTTCATTGCATTTTTTAGGAGTGAATAAACAAGCTGTAGCCATAACAAAACTTATGATGCGAGTGGTGTAGCTTCCTGCCCTGTTCTGTACACATTTTCAACACGGCTGCTTATTGCATATCCTTCAAGGTAATATCATCTTTTTTTCCCTCCACCACCTTAATACTCTGATCTTGTTGGTTTTTGGAGTTTATCTTTTCAGTTATTTCCTGACACAAGGTTTGATGTGTTTCTTATTCTCACAAAGTACCAAAGTAAAGTCATTTCTACATCATCCATCATTTTTATTTGTTTATTTCGGAAAGATTAATAACTCAAGGATGTTATTTTTCCGTGTGTATGTGTGTGTATGTTTGTATTATGAGCTGACTGGGTGAAACAAAGAGGATTTGAGGACATCTTTAGGCTGAAGTTGTTTGCTGTAAACATTAAATGTTTAAATTGCACATAACAGATCAGCCACAACATTCAAAGCACTGACAGGTTAAGTAAATCATGTTGATTCATCTTGTTACAATGCAATGTTCTGTTGGGGAACCCAAACATCGTAACAAACCAAGCACAATGCCACATAGCAAGATTTGCTCAGGAATCACCCAAGGAATGTGACAAATATCTCATGGCATTAACCTGGCCTCTAAATACCCCAGATCCCAATCCAATCAAGCATCCGTGGGACACGCCAGTACCGCCAAGGTCCTGTGTCCACACCTCGACAGGGCAGAGCCAAGTCCGATCCACGATGAGGCCTTCTTAGGTGTCCTGTGGTGTTTGGCACCAGGACGTTGGAGACAGATCCTTTAAGCCCTGTGGTTTGCAAGGGTGCGGCCTTTATGGATCGGACTCGTTCTGGCACATCCCACTGATGCTTGATAAGATTGGGATGTGAGTAATTTGGAGGCAAGGCTGATGCCTTGAGCTCTTTGTCTCATTCCTCGGGCCATTACTGAGCAGTTTTTGAGGTGTGACACTGGTGCACTGTTTGGCTGGGGGTCTCTACTGAACCAAGGGTTGGATGCAGCATAAAATTAAAAAGCATTGGTTAGATATATAGATTAAACCCATGACCCCATAACCGTTATCAAAATACAATGTTAAGATATGCAGCATCATGTCTTATCTCACAGTGTAACTTGAAAAATAATTATAATCATTAATCAGCTTTCAGAGGAACTGTACTGTGATGATACTGTATGATCATTGTAGCGATCTTGTGTTGCCAGAATATAGTAATTAATTTGGTGTTATCATAACTCATAGAAATGATGGCATCTATAAAAACATGCACATTGTAATTAGCCAGATTGTTCTTTTTGTGATTTCATTCAAACTCTAACAACGATCAAGATAATAGTGTAGTACTGTTATACTGATTTACATTGGAGCCATGGGTGGTTGCCTCGCTGTGTTGGTGCTCACAGTTTTGTTTTGCAACAGTCTGTTCTAACACAACTTATACAGACAGAAAGTTTGTAAGTAATCAACAATGCCTACAGTTTGGACACCTGTCGGGATTGTTTCAATCAACTTTCAAGGCTTAATTTACTTCCACTACTGCAGAACAGCTGTAAGCAGTTACCCAATTACTTGTTCCTTGTAACTCAATTTTAAGTTTTTGGAAACTGAACATATTTTCATTGTTTATTTCTATTTCATATTTATATTAGGATTGCTTGTATTCCTTGTTCCTTGTATTGTGCTCTTACTTTGTATTATTGTTATTGCTGGAAATGTGAAATGTGAAAACCATTTGGCAATAAACTGCGATATTCCATATACTTTACAGCTTTGTAGTGATTTTTTTTCCCCCTTCTTTGCCCCGTTTTGCCCTGGCATTAAAGAAAAGACGAATTCACAGCTGGTATAATTGTGTGGGAGTTAAGACAACAAAAAAATTACACAGTTTGTTGACTGTGGTGTATATGACTAACAGGTTATAAAGTCTTGCCAACTTACTGTATGAAAAAAGTGGTCCCAGGGTGCCCATGAGGGCAACTGCAGGATGTAAATTATGTTCTTAGTTTATTTTATTATAATCATGGAGGTGGCAATCGAAGCAATGAGAGGAAATCTAAGACATGTATCTTAATATTGAAGAATTCTAACAAGAGTATCATTATTCTTGTTTTGGTAAATTACTACACAGATTTTGTGTTGCACTTAATTTCAAGCATTATTATTCCTTGTCAAAACCAGGTGCCTACGTTACCCACAATGCAACATGACTGCTGATTGTTAAGTGAAAGATTTAGGTTGCATTATGCTTGTAGTGGCTGAAGTAGTCCTGAGCCTCTAGTCTCAAGCAGAGATGAGAAACAGCAACACATTCTCACTCCGGCCTCGTCACAAATCGACGTTTGGTGATAAAGTTTTCACGTCGCGATATGACATGCAAGGTACCCTGGGTGCATTAGTTGTCGACATTCTGGGACGCCGATTCAAGTTCTCTCTTTTACATGCATTGTCTGTTTTCAAAAAGCACTTCCGTTTTCACAGGAAATATACCGTTTGTGTGCAGTCTCTTTAAAAATAAAGGCACTACATTGGTACAACACCATGAATTGACGTTCTTTTTCTTTCAACAATAACAACGCACATGGTTACATTTTCCCAACACATACACATGGTTGGGTTTAGGCAACAAAAGCATGTGGTTGGGTATAAGAAAAAAGAATAGGGTTTGGCTAACGGCGAACATGACTTCCCGGGTGAAAGTTGGTGGTTGTTGGACCGATTCACCACCTCTCCCGCCTGCCTTCTCAGACTTCCGCCACCTTAACTTTCGTTGTTGTCCCACTATGTTTCCCCCTGACACCTCCAGGCACCGTTAAACAATAATGGCAACCAGCCACATATCATGACAACATAAAAGGACAGCTTTTATCGTCAGTGTCTGACACCAGAAGTCACTGACCAAGTGCTGGATTTTGACGCCTTCAGAGTGAGACCGGGTTGGAAGCAGGCTACAGAGATCTGGTATGCTCACTTCGCTCTAACTCCACAACAACATTTTTTCTATCATTTTCAGATTTGTAGTCTTCACACCTTACCGGCGCTAACCCAAATGACAGCCCTTGAGGCACTATTACAGATTTTGTCCAGTTTCCTCTGGAGCCACACTAATACTTTATACAACTTCATTTTTTCAGTAGTACTCCCCAACACCTGTAAACAGACATGAGGAAATGGTGGATAGATGGATCAATGCAGCCTTCATTTACAGTTTTACAGCTTCAGTAATGGTTGTTTGGTTTGCTTTTACTCAAGTCACCAATATAGATAAACAAAATGAGAGAAGAATAACAATCTCTCAACTCTGCCATTCCTACCCCCCTTTTCCCTGTGTAGAAAATAACAAGGCAGGTGCCGCTGTCAAGTTTTGTCTTGCCTCCAGCTCTCTACAAAACTCTGATGGGCGACATATTGGAAAACAATTATTTAGCAAATGCTGCACCTGGTGGATTTCTGATTTTTGTAACAGCATTTATGGCATCCACTGATGTGGTGGTGCTATCGTAGGCAGCACAGTGCACCAGGAAAGGCACTGCCAAAACTACCAAAGAAGAAAAGAGCAGTCTGTTTGGTTTTGGACTGCAGCAAAGCAGGAACAGCCCGGTGTGCCGCAGTGTTTCCAATGATAACGTCTTTGGCACCACAATAAAACAATCGTTGGAGAAAACAGAGAAAACAGAAGTCACCTCTCGAGTTACCTCTCAAGCTGCCGACTACTGGTTGAGACCAAAAACAACAAATGCGGTTCTTTTTTTTAGTAACTACTTACTGTTTTTCGATTGGATTTCTAGGCTCCAATTGTGTGTTTTGTGGTGAACCGTTGGCGGTGATAGTGCCATGACAAGCTGTTTTTTTTACCTAGACACTGCTGCTTGTCCTGCCAGCATTGTGTACCCAAATGGGGTATTTCAAGCCAAAACATGATCTGCTCATAACCATAACCAAGTGAATTCTGTGCCAAAGCTGAACCACATGTTAACCACAGTATTGTTGAAATGTACAGTTTCAGCATATCCACTATACTGCCTATACATGGATTTCAGAAGCATTCAATGCCAACATTTTTTCTGGCGATTAGGCTGTGAGATTTCAAAGTTTACACCAGTGGAATGTAGGGAAATAAAGTAGTTTTTTTTAAATCAACTTTTTCAGTACAAATGTTCAAACAGGCATCTTCAAAACATTATATTAGATCATTCCAATCCATGAAAACATATTCCCATATAAAAGCAAATCATTTAGGAAGTAAAACACTAAAAAAACACAGATAAAGTGTCTTATAAAACTGTCTTGTAAAAAAAAGTGTGAGAGGGGATCATTTAATATTAAATGCTTCAAAAAACTAGAGGAGATCTACACATGAGTAATTAATATTTTGACTCTTTTTTTTTTTTTTTTTTAAACAAAATATTCAGTATATCAGTGTGTGGTCATGTTTGTAGTCTAAAAAATAACCTAAACATGTCCTGTGATATGCTACTTCATTACACCAGCAAATATCACTGGGATTGCAGAAAATTGCAGATTAAAATTCAGTATCCAGGAATTCACATTATCGACACAATTGACTATTTTATGCGACGATTTGGCCACAATAAATTAATGATTGTAAAGTTTATTTAGTCATGTAGTATATTGGAACTCCTAAAATATCTTACTTGGAAAAAGTGTTTCGTTGAGCTGGTTGAAGGCACAGTACACATGCATGTGAGAACACATGATCAGGATGGTCCCACCTCATTTTGAGCCAGGAAAAACCCTGCTATGTCCGGCCCCCATACTCAGACTACACCCATCTTCGAACTGGGCCTTCATTTTGATCTCAACTACACACCTGTTAAGTTTTGTGACTGCATCTTGCATGGCCACAGCATTATTGTGTTGATAAAAATCTGTCCAGGAAAAGTACTCAAAGCGGCTTCTGTGGTATTTTCAGCTACAACAAGTGTCTCCAGAACCACACACACACACACACACACACAAACACACAAAGTGAAAACAAAGCCAGTCTTGTTTTGGCTTAAAATAAAAAAAGAAAAAAAGTGAAGTGAGAATCACACTTGATGTTGTTTACTGAAATGTTGTGTTGTCTTCAGTCTCACCTGTTCTTCTTTGGTATACAGTTGAAAGCACTCGTCCAGGGTACAACTATGCTGCTGTAGGTGCTGCTGCTGCTGGTTCCTCACACTCTCTGCGTCCTTCACCACCTCCTCTTGGATACTGCCAAAGAGACTGGAGCACACACACACACACACACACACACAGTGTAATCAGATCAGTGTAAATGTATGTTTGCACCATTTCACACAGACACACACAGACTGAATCAGCGTGTGTTCTGGGAAATCAAGCAAATGGTCAAATGATATTCAGGATGACACCCACAACAGTCGATAATCTGTGTGTGCGTTCTGCCTACGTGCTTATTTACATTTGTACACACCATGAGAAATTTAAATGTGCATAATGCTTACCATTCTTTAGTCTTGTTATCCCATTCGATGACAACCTTAACATGCGGGGGTCCCCCAGGGCCACAGAACTTCAGAGCCCTACCAGACAGCAAGACACAAACTTTAAAGACACATCTTATGATCTTAGTTTAGTCAGTGTTTGTAGAAAGTTTTGCCGCATCTGAAAAAGCATGCAACCACAAAACCAAGGGAGGCTGAAATCTGTGCCGCTGTCATGCAGCAGATAATGGCCCCTCTGTGCTGGCCACGGCCCTGAGACTTAGAATGTTTGTTTTTGTTTATTTCACTTTATTTCTCCTTGATACACACAGGCAACAGCGGGATTAGACAGAGTGACATCTGCACAGGTGAGACCTAACTTCACACCATGTATTAATATGCAACCTTCTGATGTGGAGTCATTATGTAGCTGAAGGTGTTGTGTTTGTATTGCTGAACGTTTCTACACTGCTTTGATCTCGGGAGGAAAGATAAAAAACACCATTGGTATTCAGCAGCCAAACAGTGCTGACAGAGGGCCAAGGTAGATTAAACAATCGCTGGATGCTCTGGGCACAAGTTATATTTTTTGTTGCAGGCATATGACGGATCTCTGACGGCAAATGCTTTGGAGTTGTGTCAAAATGAAATTCCCTTCGATAACGCAAAGCATCTGTATTCTGGATGGAGACGGTCTGAAGATTTCCAGTACCACCCAATATTGACTGATCTTACTGTGAGTGGTTTCACTCCATCTTCTAAGCACAACCTATTGTTTACTGTCAACGTGTTCAATGCACAGAAATGCCCGTACTGATCATTACCACTAGATGTCAGCCTTACATAACATGTCAACACATTCCAGAGAGGTTAAAGAGCTCAATAAAACAATACAGAATTACCATCTATTACTTACAAATGCTCATATTTCTCTGCTTGTGATTTGGGCTTGAGTTTTACATAAGTGCTGCAATAATAATACTAGCCTCTGGATAAATGAGCAACCTTATCTCTGGTGGTGTCACACTCACAACAATATACTGAACACACAAAACAGACACTTTGCACACAAGATCGCTCCCACAAAAACAATTCACTGATTTTAAAAACCCATTTTCCCTGCTCAGGGATTCATAGAGTTGTCATAGGGCTACTTGGCTTTGTGAATATTAAAAACTAAGACTATATGTGTGTGCAATTGTGAATGCATGTGTGTGTGTGTGTGTGTGTGTGTGTGTGTGTGTATTTGTTCTGTGAAAAGTGGACATTTCTTAAGTCGTGGATTCCAATAAATAATAAAGCAAGCGGCAGAAACACAGGCTAGAGTATGAATTTTACAGTGTTTAATTTCAACAAGTACCCAATAATAAACTAGAATTACTCCCTTGCAGTTGTCTGCTCTAGTCAAGTTGCACTTAAAGTTTACATCCATGCTTGTGAAAACATGCTTCACACACATCTTCCCTCCAGCAGTACAGACGATCTACTAAATCAGCACAGTTTAAAGGTGGACACCCAAGTTTAGTGTCACCAATTCAGTATCTGACCAAATCTCTCCCCTTCTTTTCCTGAGTTATGATGTTGAAAAATGGCCAGAATGGTGTTTTTTGCAAATTATACTGTCACAGTGAACCTGACCTTTGACCTTTTGCATAAATCACAATTATATCCTATTAGACATTTCATTTTTTCATAAATAGTAAATTAATTCTTGAGTTTTGGCCAAAAACATGTTTTGTCATGTCACAGTGACCTTGACCTTTGACCCTCCACCACCAAATTCTAATCAGTCCACCGTTGAGTCCAACTGGACATTTGTGCCAAATTTGAAGAGATTCCCTCAAGGCGTTCTTAAGATATTGCATTCACGAGGACAGGACGGACAGAAGGACAACCCGAAAACTTAGTACCTCCAGCCACAGCTATAGCTGGCGCAGAGGCATAAAAAGATCATAGGTAATTTTATTACCCTTTACTGTCTTCACTGTAAAAAAAGTCCGTAGAAATTACGGTAAAAAACTGTCAAATAGCAACAGTCAAATGCCGTAGAATCTAAAGTAGTTTAGCACCGTAGTTTACCGTACCGGAATTACCGTAAATCAAGAAATAAGACATAACTTTGATTTTTACGGTCATAATATATAGAAAACACAGAATTTTTCTGTGAAAATGGAAAAAAAAGGTAAAATTCATGGGAAAATACTGTAAAGTCACAAAAGAATAATTACCCTAAAATTAACGGCATTATTCTGCCTAAATTAAAGATTTTGCTGATTTGAATTTACAGTATAAAACTGTTAAACATTCTGCAAAATCATACCTTCATTTCTACAGGAAGAATATGTTAAAAAAAATGGTATTTTTTAAAATAA
>NC_065510.1:35547327-35559750 GCF_006386435.1 Epinephelus moara | reverse complement strand
TTTGTAAAGTACTGTTGATTTCAATGAAAAACATATATGTTTAAATAATATTATTTGCTGTTATTTTATATAGGGTCCTATGCATCTATAGATATTGTGTATGACCTATTAACAGAGCTATGCTGTAATAAACTCAGCAAAAAAGGTCTGAAAAATTTTGTTTGGTAGATTATTTCTCTGTTCGTTACTACAATGTTAATTGTCATTGTTTTTCATATGGTTGGGGAGCCTGTGTATTAACCTTTACAATGAATTACCTTACCAATTTCAATTTTAAGAAAAAAAAAATTGCCTTTAAATATTGTTTTTAAATGTTATTTAAATTAATTTCTTGAAAATAACTCTCATATGAACCTCTGGAATTAAAACATGCATACATTTTGCAATTTTTGCTGGTGTCAAGATATTTATAATATAATGGTGATTAACGCTGGATCGAGGGGCCCCCTTTTAATTTTGCCCAGGGCCCCAACAGACTCTAGAATCGCCACTGCAAGTTGGACATCATTAATAAACAGGCTTTCCAACCATATACAATACAATGCCAATTGCATTATAACAATAGAGAAATAATTGATCCAAATTTTTTTTGTCAGGTTTATTTAGAACAGCCAAAAAGGAGATTAAAGTAGAGCAAGGCCTCCATATACACCCTTTAGGCTATTGTGATATAAAGTGAAATGTTGGGATTTGTGATGAATTACATTTTTATGCCAAAATATTGAAAATATTAAAACATTAATCTGTGGTCTGTTCTGCCTGTAGGTCTATAGTAACGCATGTGTCCCTCTTTAGATACCGTCCAGAGGTAAATTCAATTTATATAAGGAAAAGCATCTCAAAACATCTGATTGATTGTAATAGCATCTCAAAAATGCTAAATTTAAAAACATCTCAAATTATGGGAATTATTTTAAAAGCATTTCAAAACTGAGTACTAAGTTTTATTTCCCCCCTACAGCTTGGGGATTGTGCATTTGTTGACATTAACGCGCCGAAATTTAAATAGGCCAATCAGCGCATATTATCTGACTCCTGTCTGTTAACCTCTGACCATCTCCGGATCGGTTAGGTTTCGTTTCCGACTCCACCCGTTCAAGTCCACAGTCTTCACCGGAGGAGCTTTAGCATCAGCGGTCTGGAGTTTTTTGGAATTAGCCTCAGCCAGAAGTTGTACCTGTCTTCAGTTAACTCGGTAAGTAAATCAACACAAGTTAAAGGCTTTAACGTTAGTTGAATTGGGTTTATTCGGCTAGAGGGTTGCATTACAGACAGCAAACATGGCGTTAATGTCCCCATAGCTTTGTACGTCTAACGTTAGCTAACGTTACATTAGACTTTTATAACAGCCTGGAAACGTCTATTCAAATACATGTTTAGGAAACAGAGTGTATCATTAGCAATCGTTTTATAAGTTTGACTGCTTTCGAAAAATGCAGTGTGGGTTTAACGTTAACGTTACCCCATGGTTTACCCGCCTGGCGGGCTAAGCGGGATCAGTCTATTTGCTGCAGCCTTTTGGTTAGCTAACGGTAGCGGTTACCGCTAATATTGTGTAACGTTAGGCCAAACCTCGGTGTATTATTTCACTGTCGAAGTGAACTGCACCGCAATGAACCTCGACATATTTTTAAATGTGTTGAAACAAGCTGTAAACAGGTGTTTTCAAGCTATACAGCTTTAAAGTCGCACTTCTATCGCCACCACAACAGCAACGTTACACCAACCGTTAACGTTACTCAGGGTGTGACCTTAATGCCATTAAAATGCACCGTCTCACTTTGTGAACGCCAGTGTGAGGGAACTAAACTGTTGGTTGCTCACTTAAAGGAGCATATAACAGAAGGGCATCATGTAGCTTGCCCAGTGAGAGGATGCAAAAATGTGTTCTCTGCAAAAACGTCTTTTACTTCTCACATGTCCAGAAAGCACAGACATTGGTCAGAAAATGTGATTTGTGCATCAATCACAGATACACACTGTGAGAGTCCAACTACAAGTGCTACCATACAGGAACCTGCCAGTGTGTCAGATGCTGAAGACTCTGTAGGGGATGGGTCTAATTTCAGTGACCTGTATCTGAGAAATATATGTATGTTTTACATGAAACTACAGGGACAGCATCTTGTTCCAGTGTCTACCATTCAAAACATTGTTGAAGAAATGCAGAATATACATGAGTTGGGACAGACATATACTTTGAATCAACTAAATTTGCTTCTAAAAGATATGTCAGTTTCAGATGAAGACATTGTAAAAATCAGTGACACAATTAAACAATCAGACCTGTTTACAGCTTGCCACACAGGGCCCATGAGAACTGCTTACTCAAGAACCCAGTGCTTTAAATACATGTTCAAATATGTGGAGCCCAAAAAAATCTTGTTGGGCAGAGATGAGAACAGGACAGAGAGGTATTCCTGTGCTAAAATCTTTAAAGGGTATGCTGGAGTCCGGTTTTTGGCAGGGCCTCATGTCAGTGGATCCTAATAATGTTTCCAAAACAGATGTTCTCTCTGACAGTTGTGATGGTAAGGTGTTTATGTCAAACACATTTTTTCAGGAAAACCCAAGTTGTCTCAAGCTGGTTTTATACCAGGATGCATTCGAAGTTGTGAACCCATTGGGTTCTGCAAAAAAGAAGCACAAGGTTTTGGCTGTGTACTTCTCTCTACTCAACATGCCCCCCCATGTACGATCAAATGTTGACCACATGCAGCTGGTTTTATTGTGTAGAGAGAAGGATTTTAAGGAATTTGGCCATGCCAAGGTTTTTTCTGAACTGCTTACTGACCTGAAAGAACTGGAGGGAAATGGGATAGCAATGGGAGATGAACTTGCAGTCAAGGGAGCTCTCTACTGCTTTGCTCTGGACAACCTGGGCTCTCACACCATTGGTGGTTTCACAGAAAATTTCAGTTCATCTCAGTACTTATGCAGATATTGTCTGATTTCTCGAACTGAATTTCAGGGTGCTGATCCTAACATCTGTGGACTGGAGCGGACTCCAGAAACGTACAGATCTGCCATTGAACAGCTGGAGACAGAGCATGCTCCACAAGTACAAGGGATAAAGTTCAGGTCAGTATTTAATACTCTACAAAACTATGATGTTTGTTCACCTGGCATGCCCCCCTGTCTTGGTCATGACATCTTCGAGGGTGTCCTGTCATGCGATGTTGCTCTTTACCTCAAGTACTTCATCAACAAAAAGAAATGGTTCACATACACAATTTTGAACAGGCGAATCAAGCAGTTCAAATACAAAGCAACAGATGCTTGCTCCAAACCTTGTGAGGTCAGTCCTCAAACACTGAAACTGAGTGGACATGCTGTCCAAAATTGGAACTTCTTGAGACTGTTGCCTCTGATAATTGGAGACAAAGTGCAGGACCCCCAAGATAATGTGTGGCAGTTAATTTTGCAGCTTCAGGACATTGTTGACCTGATTTGTGCTCAGCAAATTTCCATGGCACAGGTCGCCTATCTGGATGTTCTCATCCAAGAATATTTGGAAATCAGGAAGGCACTATTTCCAGATATGAACTTGAGACCTAAACACAATTATTTGCGGCATTATCCTGGACTGATCCTGAAATTTGGCCCACTCATCAGGCTATGGACTATGCGTTTTGAGAGCAAACATAGTTACTTCAAAAGATGTACAAGGCATCTGAAGAATTTCAAAAATCTGTGTTTGACTCTTTCAGAAAGGCATCAGATGTTTCAGGCCTTTCTTTCCACTGGGTCCGCGAGTCCTCCATCTTTGCAAATGAAAGATGGCTCACCATTTTACTCAGAGCTTTACAGTGAGCAAGTGAAAGGCACAATCCTCCATTTTGGCTTCACTGAAAGAAATACAAAAATTCCTGTTTATGTGCAGTATAATGGGATAATTTACAGGAAGGGCCAATTTGTTGTCACTAAGAATGATGATTCAGTGGAGTTTGGTGAAATCATCGTCATTCTTGTGAAAGACGATTTTGCACTTCATTTTCTGATGAGAGTGTATGATGGGGAATTTCTTTCACACTACCACATGTACTCTGTAAAAAAGGACAGTGGAAGATTAGAATGCAGACATGTTAGTGAACTGATTGACATGTGGCCTTTATCATATTACATAAACAATGGACACCAGATTGTCCCATTGAAGCACAGTCTCTTGTCAGACTAAATCAGTAGGCCAGATGCTAAACTGTCTTTTTTGTGTGTCTTAACAGATATGCCTGAATCAAAGACCATAAGTGATACCATAGCAGCAGTGCTTCCGGATCTTCCTGATCAAGTTGTCAAGTCAGTAGAAGATGCTTTGGAGGCGCTTGGTGCAGTAACGACAGATGATTTACAGTACATTACAGAGGGAGACTTGCTGCCAGTATTAAAGCCCATACAAGTCAGAAGACTGGTTGCTGCCTGGGCCCAAAACAGTGAGTGTAAAATATTGCCACCACAACACAGCACACTTCACTTATAGGCCTGCACAAGTAATTAAATTATATTTTATTTTTTATTTGATTTTTGTAATCCAATCGAAATGCAATCTGTCAAAATAAATTTTGAATGTATTTTGCAGCCCTACTATCTAGAAGTGTATCAATATGCTACATTCTGTTACAGAGTAGAAAAACATTAGGTTAGGTTTAATGATTTCAAACCTCTTTTGTTGTACTTTTACAGACTCGTCCACTCCAACTTCAGCCCCGGCATGTTCCTCTCCAGGGTCTCTCCTTTCCTCTCCCTCTCCCTCCTCCGTCACTCCCTCACCAGCATCATCCACAGCTACATCATCACCCTCAGGAAGTTCTTATCCTCTTGCGCCAGACTGGGTAGACACTTTTCAGATACCATGGCAGAAGCTCCCTGAAGAGTTAGTACAGAGTTTGGAAAGACAGAAAAGGCCAAGTGCGCGACTACGACGAAATGTGATAAGGATTGTTGTCTCCGAGATGATGAAGATTTGTAAGAGTCCAACCAAACACAACACCACAGAGATAACAAAAAGGATGGTGGCCAGGTATCCAAAGTCTCTTCAAGATGTAATTGATGATGATGTTATTGGACTTGGATATCATTCCCTGGCAAAGCAACTCCAGGCAAGAGTTGAAAATGTCAAACGACCTGACACACCAAAGATAAAGAAACGCAAAGCTGCATCAGATGATGACACAGATGAAGTATCTGCTGAACAAAGAGCAAGTGTTCAAGACATGTATGGCTGTGTCAACTGGATGCCGAAACATCTGCCACTCTCTGAGACTGTGGAGAGTCAGCTAGAAAAAAAAGAAAAAATGAAAAAATTTGAAGAGATGAACTACAATTCAGATGCTTTGAAAGAATTGATCAAGTCCACCTATTTCACACAGCGTAAAGAGATCAATAATGGTGTAAGCATCCAGAAATTAAGCCAGGAATGGCCATGTTTGTTTAAGGAAGTCGGTATGGCAGCACACTTCCAGGAACTGACTGGCGTGAGTTTGATTGAGTCCTTCCTTGCCAATGTTGACAAAAAGGGGGCACGTCTCTTAAACTTCTTCAAACGTGTTGATGCACATAAACACAAACAAGTCCTGGATGCTCTTCTCAAGCTTCAAACTGAAAGAGGTCAGTCCACTGGTTGCTCAGAAGAGGTCATACAGATGGTGCTTCTTTTACTGGCTCATTTTGACGAGAAGGAAGAGCATCTGTTCCATTTCATCGAGAAGACAAGCCTTGCTGAGGAGGTTCAGATGGAGAGTGTGCCACCAACACCCTGCCTTATTGTGTGTGGTAAGTAAACTGAACCAAACCTGCAAGCTTTCTCTACTGGTATACAAACACCCACTTGTACTCTTGGCTTGTTTACTTTCTTGTTAGCTTGTAGCCCACTTTGAGACACTGGCTAACATTTTTCCTGATAACAAGATTGACTCTCATCCTATATTGAAATAAGTACCATTGAATTTCTATTTATGGCTGATATTGAAGCCCTTGTCATTAAAGTTTATTTTTTTATTCATGTTGTTTATTCTTAGGGTCCTCCTGCTTTGCTGCTGAGACATTTATGTTGAGCATCGACAAAGAGGTTGTCAACGACCACATCACTTCCTTCACATCTGCCATCTGCCTGATGTTTGGCAGTTACTACTGCTTCAAGGTACACTACCCAGTGGAACTACGGTCTACACTGGAGTTCCTCCAACGGTAAAATATTATTTTTCTAAAATATGTTATAATATTAGAAAATGCAAGGCATTTGATATCCCTCCTGAAGTTGTTCTCTCTCTCTCTCTTCCTCTCTCTCTCTCTCTCTCTATCATAAAGGTGTTTCTTTTCAATAAATCCAGAGAAAGGCACCAAAGTCGAGTGGAACAAGAAGAAAAAAGTGTTCTCAGTCAATCCCAGAGTCTTGACTCTGATCTCAGACCTTGCTGACCATGAGTGGACCTTCCAGTGATGTTGAGAGATGATATGATAAAAGGTACACTTAGTGTTATATACACTGCAGATATTGTGTTAGTAACATTTCTGAAAGTTTTACAAGATGTATAGTTTTACAAGATAAATTGTCTGGTACAGTTTGTACATGTTCAGCTTTACTGCACTGGTTTTGTACTGTAAACAAGTTGAGATAAACTTGCTTGTGATGGTAAGGTGTTTATGTCAAACACATTTTTTCATGAAAACCCAAGTTGTCTTAAGCGGGTTTTATACCAGGATGTATTTTAAGTTGTGAAGCCATTGGGTTCTGCAAAAAAGAAGCACAAGGTTTTGGCTGTGTACTTCTGAATTTCTGAAAGTCTTACAAGATGTATAGTTTATATAAAATGTCAGGTACAGTTTGTACATGTTCAGCTTTACTGCACTGGCTTTGTACTGTATACAAGTTGAGATACACTTGCTAGTTACGGGAATGTATACAATTCATATGCTTAAAGGAATAGTTCACTTTAAAGTTAAATTCAGACCAAACTGCTCATCTGCTTTTTACCGCAGATCTAAAATCCTGAAAGCTGTCAGTGTTTTGTGGATTAAAAATCTTAAAAAAGTGAATTATTCCTTTAAGTAATACTTAAATAATGCATATTCATAATGAATTACTGTATGCACTAATGAAGGATGCATTTTGCAGAATTGTAGTTTCAGCTCAACTTAAATAGATCATCAATCAAGGACTGTTAGTTCACAGTTACTTCATATGTTAATTGATATTAGTTATTATTCATATGTTAATTGATATTTGACAAGATTAGCTTGATTTTTTTTTTTTTTTTCCTAGTATAAAAGTTTATGGACTGCTAAATTTCCCTTACAACTTTTAAGGGAATAGACCGAATGGTATTTTTGGACAGATTTGCAACACAGATATTTTTAAGATTAGCAGTGTGCCACAGGCCATGCCAATAAATGGTCAATTGAGTGTAAAGGACACTTGTTCGCTAACAAAATAATACCATCAGGTGTCCAACAAATTCTATTAGGCATAATGCCATAAAGATTCAGGTGTTGCCCATGAACTTATATATTAAAGAAATCAAGCTGATCTTGTCAAATATCAATTAATATTAAGTATGTGTGAATTAATAATCCTTAGTTGATGATCTAACTTTGAACAAATAAAGTAATAGTGACTTCAATTAATTGTCCATCTGTCATTCAGTGCATGTAGTAATTCATCATGAATTATGCATTAATTAAGCATTCCTTACGTATATGACATATCTCTCAAGTGAAGTGTTAACTTTTAAAAAATTTCTTGCAGTCATAGAGAAAGTATTTCTTAGATTTATGATGCAAGATTTGAAACTTTTGCTGCCCTTCAGGGATAATTTTATTTTGATACTATGAAAATAATACACTGTATGTACACAAATACCAAAATCAACTGTAAAATCAACAGTATTAATACATTTTTTACTGTGAATGAAGGAAATGTTTTACCGTAATTTAACGGTAGAGTTTCGGCAACCACAGCTGCCGGAATTTTACCGTGAAAACAACAATTCAATTGTATTATATTAAAAACAACTATGTGCTTTATACTAGTGGGACGATGCAGTGGCAAGGTATCTTATATCTTACCAATGCATTAGATGCTGGTAGAAGAGATGGTAGAGATGTGCAAACATTAGCACATAAAGACTGTACCACCAGCATGGCTTTTGAAGAATACGTGGGACAATATTGTGTCGTAATTTGGAAGAACTAATCCTTAAAAGTCAACTATGCAGGATTTAAAAAAAATACTGTACACTCATAGAAAAGTAATCCCTCTCAACCATCACTTATGACCCACTAGAAGTGTGTGGCAATGTATTCATCTGCAGATGCCCGTCCCTCTGCCTCGATTTCTCATTTTTGTCTTATTTTGCTGTGCTCAGAACATCTGTTGTTACAGCGCACAGGTGAGGTCTGGACTTTATAAAAAGGTAGCAACCAGGTGCCCAAACTGCAAGCAGCACACATCCAAGAGAAAACTATGAATACTCTAGACACAGTGCCGAAACGCCCCCCCACAAATATAGTGCATCTTGGGTTATCTTGCACTGGCTGTGCTCCTTTTTCTACAGCTGGAGGGCAATCCAGCAAAAAGTGATGACAAGTGGAGAGGGAGAAGCATCACTCTTAGGCAATCAAGGTTTATTGTGTCATTAATGTTGAAGAGATAATGATGCCACAGAGATAAAAGGTACCAGCAATCACCTGCTGCCTGCTCTTATTTCAGTTGTAACAGCATAATGTACTTTACTTCACTATTTAGGGCTGAGACTGGAATCAAAAAAGTGAGTGATTGTTGTGGTTGTGTCAGCCATGTAGTCGAGGTAGGGGTGCACGCTGCTTTTGTCGTTTGAATTTATTCAGGTACCCGGTGTGTGCGTTTTGAATGGTGTGCAGGTTCCGTCTACTAAGGCATACGCTGGTAGTGATGATGTGGACGCCCTTTCACTTTCGCTGGCAATACTGCTCACAAACAGTAACCGACAAATCCTGCATAGTATACTTTTAACAGTCTGGAAAAAAGGTTCAAAAACTTGGAATACCAAAGCTTTGGCGACTGGTTCATGCTACATACTTGTATGAAAAAAAAAACAGGAAATAAATGAAATATGCAAAGGAATGACAAGCACACTAGACACGCACCATGGCTATTTTGTGAGTTGATATGATCCTATCCTAATGTGATATCAGCGCTCACACACTCACAAATACACACACCCAGTGAATGACTGGTCTAATCTGAAAGATGATCTCATTTCCTAACTTTTTTGTGGCAGGCCTGACCTTCACTGCAGATCAGTAGAACAACAGCAGAGATTTATACTAAGCTCCTCAGCAGCATGCTCTTTATCACACAGGAAATAAAGGCCTTATCTTCACACCGTCAAACTGAAATCATTATACTCAGTTCCTTGTAATCCTCTCAAGGTCCATTCGCTCCTGAAAGGAATTGTAGCTTTGAGTCTTATGCGCTCGTAAAACCCTTCTTTGCAGTGTGTTCTGAATATAAATTCCTGGAGTGTAGAGCATTGTATAAGACTGTGCAGTATATGTTGATGAGGCACAGTGTAGGTGTACAGTGCAGTGTGTTGTTTTTCTTTGAGTGAGTGTACGTGTGCATGTGTGTCCTACCTGTCAACTGCAGGATGGTACAGCGGCCGGCTGTCCTGTGGGGACAGGTAGCTGTAGGCTGCCGATCCTCCAACTACTCTGATCTTAAACAGCACCCCAGCATTCTGCAGGGAAAGAAAAACACATTAGCATCGCCCTGTTGACCCCCCTCAATGCCGAGCTATAAATTCAGTGGTAAAATGATTTTATGATTGAAATGATAAAAATGAAATTGTAGATAAATCCACAAAAGCTTGTTTAACTTTAATAATCTGCGAAAGAATGAAACTCAAAGGAACATTGATTTTTAACCAGCGTGCTCAAACAGCAAGCTGATGAGCAGCGGTGTGCAGTGAAGTACAATTTAAGGCCTTATAAATCAATGAAGAGATATTTTATACTGCTGTATGTTCAAACAATCAAGACAAAACAGCCTACAGCCCGTAGTCCTTCATCCTTTCCCCCAATAGTTAACAGAGTGTGCCCAATGTGTGTGTGTGCATGTGAACATTTTCATCATTATTGCTGTTAAATAAAAAGTCTGCCTTCACACACATTTGTTGGAAGACAGCTACCACTGCTGTATTTATAACACTGGCTTCTGCAGGACAGACGAAGGTGAACGCTGATAGTATAAATAACAACCCCCACACTCTGGAAGATAGATTCACTCTGAAGTGCAACACTCATGCTTAAGAGGTATAAAGAGGCAACGATAAGAGATGTCATTTAAATATTCTGATGGGTGACAGATAGCACAGCTGCTGTCTTTATATAGCAACCATGTGCTTTAGCCAGTTAACAAGTAAGATGCAGAGAGAAATGTAGAGAGGGTAACGCAGCATTGCAGTAAGACTTAAACTTAAAGACCCCCAGAACATGTTTTTCTTAATACCATTGTGATTAAATGCTCAATGATCAAAGTTAATGTTAAGGGGGAAAATACAGGGTAGTTATTAATTATTAATAGTTACACTGAAAAGCTCACTAGGTCTTCTTCACCATGACTGTTTGGATGTGGTTTCATCTAGTTGACGGTGCAGGCAACATCAGCAAACCCAACAACTGTTATGGCATTTTGATCCAGCTGTTGCTAAATTCTGATTGGTGCACGGGAATCAGCGACATCACATTTTCCAACTGAGTCCCGCCCACTTCAAACCAGTGAGAAGAGCACAGAAGATAAAAATACAAACACAGAAACCTCATGTTATATGATAAAAACTATGGCAGATTATTTTGCATGGAGTATTATAGAGACATGCTGTATAAAAAATATGTTTTAAATAAAGTGTGTGCTGCCTTGTTTATGGATGTAAACAACAAAACTGGAAAATATTAGGCAAAACAGTTCCTGTTTTTCTACACTGGCAGACTGCTTATCTTGCATGGCTTGGCTCCTCCCCCTCTTGGTAATTTTATGAAAACAGAAAACCTCTACTGACAGTAGAAGCGACTGTGTAGTACCGAACAGGAAGTCTGCTTTTGGTCAGGCAGCCTTTTCTGTGAGAGCAGCTCAGACATGGAACAGTCTTCCAACAACGCTCAGGGAGTATGACACATGATATCATGATATCTTTCTTTTAAATGTAACTTAAAATCATGGCTGAGAGATGGTCAACTCTGTGACCACCTGCTCTAAAACTGTCATGTATACCATATTTGTATTTTACTGTATTTAATTAGGTATTTTATGCAGTGTATACTTTAATGATTGTAGTGCTCATGTCACCTGCCCCAGAGACTACGGTTGAAAATTAGCCAACCCGGCTAAACCGGCATATTTACAGTAATGTTTATTAATGTGCATTGTCTCTGTATTTTAAACCAATAAACTAAACTAAACTAAATATTTACAATAAGAAGTCTGTTGAAACATCTAAAAAATGATAGAAGTCTTTTGGCTCATGTACCGAAACACTTGGTTTAATCAACAGTTTGTTTAAGTGAAGTGAGTTTTATCATGTTTTAGAGAGGTCCTAATTTAACTGTATGATCATTTTGGTAGCTGCAGTTTGTTTTCTGTTGAAGTAATTATACTAACAGGTGTTTATTTTATTTTGTCAACTCTATTTATATTTTAAATCTATGAGGGTAGTCTAATAACAGAGTGAAACAAATATAAAGAATGCACATCCTCCAAATCAACTTATTCCAATCGGTGCTGACGTCAAAGGGAAAAGTTAAGAAATCAGGATTTGTCGCACACGATGTATTGCTGCTCCCGTGCTTTATTCCCACACCAAACAAATAAGCAACGTTTCGCCTCACGTAGGAGGCTTCATCAGGCTTACAGAGTAAAGGGCAGTCCCTCTTTTTATAGCATGTCCTCCAATAAGAGTGAGGCTATCTGGAGACCTACAAAATACATATAAGAATAATATTATTTCTCAACCAATCACAGATGCATTTTACCATGTTTTTCACAGATTCAATTAATACACTTATGAAAAACCATTTATAAAAAACATTTATAAAAAGAAAAAATATATATATATGTACTATTTACAAATTTACGTCTAATATCAAAGTCCAAATTCATCCCATGGGGTTGGAGTGTCTTTAATTTATGGATCCAGAATGTTTCCCTTTGTTGTAGTAGTCTGGTCCGATCCCCCCTCTTCGTGGATATTCCACTCTTTCAATACCAATGTACCTCAGCATAGAGACACTATGGCTCATTTGTTTAAAATGTGCTGCTACTGGGTTTCTCATATCTCCTGTCCGGATATCACTTCTGTGTTCACTTATTCTAGTTTTAAGCGCTCTTGTCGTCATACCAACATAGGCTAGGGAACATGGGCATTTAATCATGTACACCACATGTGTTGTTTT
>NC_065510.1:35486619-35546707 GCF_006386435.1 Epinephelus moara | reverse complement strand
ATGCAAAACAACACATGTGGTGTACATGATTAAATGCCCATGTTCCCTAGCCTATGTTGGTATGACGACAAGAGCGCTTAAAACTAGAATAAGTGAACACAGAAGTGATATCCGGACAGGAGATATGAGAAACCCAGTAGCAGCACATTTTAAACAAATGAGCCATAGTGTCTCTATGCTGAGGTACATTGGTATTGAAAGAGTGGAATATCCACGAAGAGGGGGGATCGGACCAGACTACTACAACACAGGGAAACATTCTGGATCCATAAATTAAAGACACTCCAACCCCATGGGATGAATTTGGACGTTGATATTAGACCATTTTTGTAAATAGTACATATATATATATTTTTCTTTTTATAAATGGTTTTTCATAAGTGTATTAATTGAATCTGTGAAAAACATGGTAAAATGCATCTGTGATTGGTTGAGAAATAATATTATTCCTATATGTATTTTGTAGGTCTCCAGATAGCCTCACTCTTATTGGAGGACATGCTATAAAAAGAGGGACTGCCCTTTACTCTGTAAGCCTGATGAAGCCTCCTACGTGAGGCGAAACGTTGCTTATTTGTTTGGTGTGGGAATAAAGCACGGGAGCAGCAATACATCATGTGCGACAAATCCTGATTTCTTAAGTTTTCCCTTTGATGTCAGCACCGATTGGAATAAGTTGATTCGGAGGATGTGCATTCTTTATATTTGTTTCACTCTGTTATTAGACTACCCTCATAGATTTACATCGTGTGCGACAAATCCTGATTTCTTTAGTCTAATAACAGAAACACTCTTTTGTATAATGCAATGCATTATATGCATGCAGCACCACAAACTACATCCTCAAGTTAAATGAGCTTAACATCACCATGAAAAGTTAAGTTGGCTTTAAGCAGCAGCATTGTTGCTGTGGTTACCTGCAGTGTAATGTATGTAGGCTTGGCAGCTGCGAGCACACTGACTCACAGCTGAACAAAGTTTGAGATGCAATGTGAATGGAGAGAAACAAGAGCCAAATATTGTCTTTGGGTATTGTTAAGCCCTCAAATGGACTGTGTGGATGTGAGTAAGTTATTCAGAATTACAAAACATCTGTGAGCATTCCAACAACTTCTTTCATTTGTTGAATCCTGCAGGATCGATACATAACATTGCCACACAGCAACTCTTGCCGCCTCCTCACTGGAATAGAGAAAATGCATTTATAGATGGATTATGACTCCTCTGATGCTCAGCAGCAAAGACAAGAGGGCTGAGGTATTAGGGAGCAGGGAGCACAATCCGATTGCTAATGCGTTCATTCTGTGCAGGAACCGCAGCCGAGCATAAAAAGAAATAAATTAGTTGGTTAATAGGAGCCTAAAACTGCAAATGAAAAAGGCATAGTCTCTCTTCTCAGTTTTGAAGGCCTGAGCGAGTTTAAATTTAGATGGTTTCATCTATCTATTGGACTATAATGAAGAAGAGCACTACACAAGCCCTGTTAAAAATAAGGAAAGAGCGTGACTTAAAGGGAGGAGGGGTCATGATTTAAGAAGCAGGTAGTATCCTATGTAATTAAATTATCTTGTCAACCTGTAAGGAATCATAAGCTAGACCCATGAGAACTTTGAGAGTGTTAAAAAACCCATGCATTTCATTAAAGGATGCTATTATTATGGGATATTCTAACATCAATTCAGAAGATTCAGAATTCTTAAAGACCTTTAAATCTATAACTAGTTTTGACCTCTCACAGTTGATCGATAACTCTTTATGAATAAATAAAAAAAATACTTCAGAACTGTGATCTGTGATCTGAACTGTAAACTCTGATTGATTTGGCATTCAGTAACAGACCTAAGATTTAAAATTGTAACTGGTCTGTCTGGCCAGAATCTGGCAATCAGTGCTGGGGAAGCAACCTTGACAGCATAGGATTGCAAGCTTCCAATTACTTCACTCTGGAAGAAGTTGAACTACAGCAATGTCACTCGAGGGCAAAATCTAGTTTGGGTAACTAAAGCTATTTAGAGAAAGTAGTTCAAACTATTTTGTGGTACAAAACTGTCACAATATATAAGACAAAAAAAGTCAAGTGCCAGAAAAAATGCCACTCAACTGAGTTAATTGCAAAAAGAGCCCAATAGTTCACAGGTCATAAACCAAAAAAGTAAAATATCCCACTATTCAAGTGCAGGAATGTCAGCTTTGGTTTTGTATATGATGTCCATCAGTCAGATACCTGCCTGCAGAAAGTCCTGGTGGGAGTACTGCTGCACCAAGCAGGATTACTCAGATAGCCAACTAACTTCTAAAACAGCATGCAACAATTTCTCTGAACATGCTGATAAATAGAAATAATCAATACTTATGACTCATTGTCATCAAAGGGGTTCAATTACAGCTGCTGAGCAATGGTAAAATAAAAATAAAAGTATATTTCTTTCCTTTAATGGCCTAAAACTGTCTCATTAGTTATCTATACAAAAAAATGGCAAAAAAAGTAATGAGTCTACTTGGATCACTACAAGGGCAGCATGGTGGTGCAGTGGTTAGCACTGTCACCTCACAGCAAGAGGGATCCTGGTTCAATCCCAGGAGGGAGCCCTTCTGTGCGGAGTCTGCATGCTCTCCCTGTGTCAGCGCTGTCCGGCTTCCTCCCACAGTCCAAAGACATGCAGGTTAAGTGGTGACTCTACACTGCCCGTAGGTGTGAATGGATGTCTGTCTCTATGTATTAGCCCTGTGATAGTCTGGCGACCTGTCCAGGGTGTACCCTGCGATAGGCTCCCACAACCCTCAAGAGAATAAGCAGTTATGAATCACTGCAAGTAAGAAAGCTACTGCAAAATGTAGTTAAACTACTAGTTTAATTACATGTAGTTCACTACGCCCCAACAGATCCTTTAGGATCTCAAAAAAGCACAGTTTTAAAACTCAAAGAAATGCAGAGTGCTGTCAAAGACTGTTCCGCCAAGTTTAGATCAGGTTTCACTATAATAAGGATTAAGGCAGAAAACATAATTAAGAAAAGCTAAGGATTTGTTTTTTCATTCATTCTTCCAGTATATTGTAAAGGCAACAAGTGGAGCTTGTCAGCTGATTTGGAATCAGCTGAAAAGTAGCTGATGACAATATCTTGACAAGGAAAGCCAACATTACTCAAATGTTAATGCTAATCCCTCTTGTTATTTCAAACAGTCTAAAGAATGTAAATGTTTTAAAAAGCACCCTCTGAAATGTCATGAGGGAAATATTTAATCTCTTCCAGTCATTACAGCCATGGTGTGGTAACAACAAGTGTTTTTTTCCCAACACACTAACAACAAATTCTACCTCTCATCCAATTCGTAAATCTTTCCTCCAGCTCTAAAATCACTCGACTGGCCGTTTGGCACAGACCACACTCAACCTTTAGTGCACAGTCTAATGCATTAACTCCCTCTGTCAGTTCTGATATTATTCTTTTCACAGAATATCGGGGCTGGGAAAGAGGAGCTGTGTTTTGACATGCAAGTCAGCAACAGCTGGTATTATGTTTTCTTTTTTTATACCCTGAACTGAAAGTTGTATCTTGCTGAGTAAACCTCTGGATGGCGCCAAAACATTTTATTAAGAAGAAGCAGCACCCAAATTACTGGCAGCAAAGCACTCGCACACCTGCTGCCTGTCAAGTAGGGAGGAAGGAACCCTAATTTTTTTTACAGCAGCTCATATTTTGTCTATTTTTTTTCTTTCAGACAAAGAATCAGCAAAAATTAAAGCACCCTTGGGATATCGGTGGCCCTTTCATTTAAAAATATCTGTTCAATCTAAAACCAAAAGACCCTGATGATTGTGTTAATTAAAAACAAAGAGGGGAAGGGAAGTCTCACTGAGTTTGTGTTTGGCCAGACAGGCTTTAAGAAGGTAACTAAGAAACAGAGATAGCAATCAACAAATAACAGGCTGATATTTCTCTTTCTCCTCCGCCTTAGTTCTTTTCTTATAAAGCTGAAAGCTGCTCGCTCTGGATAAGGCCACCTCAAATATTGCCTGTCACCATGGCGTTGCCCATGGCAACTTGACGGCCAGCACTGGGGGCGACGTGAGTGCATGAGTGTCTGTGTATTTGAGAGTGAAACGGTGGTTTAGGGCTCGTGGTGTGCAGATCACTCAAATGGTCTGTGGAGGAACAGATGAAGTGGAGACGTGCTTGTCGGGGATCGTCGTCAAAGCGTGCAGTTTGTACTGAGTGGAGGAGAAAGTAGAGGTGGATTTTAACATGCAAGGCCGTGTCTGCAAAACAAACACTCAAGAGTCACAGGATGTATTGTGTACATCTTAAGCTTAAGCAGCAGTAATAGTACACATTTTAAATTCAATATAATTAAAAACCGCCTCCTATCTTCACTCATTATTCTGAAGTAAAGAACTTCTCATATAGTGGTTAAGACAAGGATTTGTGTTATTGGGCTTTGAGCGAGCGGTGACATAATTAAATGTATGCTCAGCACATAAAACCCTTATTACTCTCCCATAAAAGGCCTGGACCGTGTTTGAGTGTGTGCGCATGTGTGAATGTAGTGTCCTGAGGTGCACTCTTTGCTTTTAATCAAAGAATTCATTCAATATTGGCAGTTTCTGCTGTCAGAAATTACATTGTTCTTTTTGCAAGCATTTTGGCAGAACAGGAGATTGATGCACTCCAACATCAAAGAATTGACTGCAGAACACTAAATTTGAATTATTAAATCAGACGTGATGACTAAGTATAAATTTAAAAAAAAAAAGAAAATCACAATAGATAATCAATGAGGAGCTGATGCAATACTGTAGTCACTATGGCGCAGCATGCAAAGGGTTACCCAAACTTCAGCAAAAGAAAATCCAACAGTTATGTACTCAGCATGTTAAGCAGAGCATCTGTTTTGTAGTCTCAGCAGAGCATTGAGCTCTTATTAAAAAATCATTAGCAAAATCATGAAAAACAAACATCTGACCAGGCAGCAAACTTCCAGGTTAAAAAACAGAAGCCAGCATGGAATTGCTGAAAACTGCAGTTCCTCCAATGGCCACTGAGGCTGGCTGCAGGTGCAAGTCAATCCCAGGTGACCCCCATATTAAAATGCCCAACTTTACAGCAGAATAAACATGTTTACAGCCTGGTACAAAAAATGGTTTTGGTCTCTATAGCTAATTTCCTCATTCATGACAACTGCACAGGGGTTGAATTTTTCAATAACTCTCCTATTTAAATGTTATTAAGGCTTAAAGTTAGGCATTACTAAGGGCCTGGCTGCTTTGAGTGACAAGTGGGTGCCATCTATTGAGAAGTCATTAACATGGCTACAACATTGGTTAGTTTATGTAACCACGGCACAACCCCCAGATTCACAGAGTATAGGCATAGCAGTAGATGTTGCTATGTCAGTGTGTTTCATTTCATGAAAAGTGATTGTGACATTTTGGTCACCTAAGAAAGTCTTGCTCAGCCTTTGGTTGAACTAAAAGAAGGTCAGATTTTCAATTTTTACGGTAAGCTAATTTTCTTTTCATGGTTTTTAAGCCTTTTTTTCTCAGTGAAAATTAACATTAGCAATGTCACAGTTAACCATAACTGTAAATGCACTGTGCTAACCACGCTAGCAGCTAGCCTTAAGCCCTTTTTAAATAGGAATTGTGCAAATTTGCAGGAAAGCCCAATCAGTCTTTGTTCAGCATTGGCAGTATAAAAACAAAATCGGGGAGTGCAGCATATGTTCATATAGAAAGTGCCTTTTTCGGGGCAATGGGGGGCGTGAGCAAGTAACAAAATGCGTAGCTCAGCGTGTGACGTAAACAGCCTTGCTCCAAGGGAAGCCATGGCTGGTCAGTCCTTCAGCGATTCTCGCGTAAGTCGGCCCGTCCTTCATCGTTCCCGTCATTTGATGGTTAATGGCCTCTTCCTTCGCGAGGGCAAGGAGGGCGCGCAATTCCTTTTCTCCCCAGTTGCTCATCTTTACAGTGTCTGTCAGGTTTGCGTTTCCCTCTTGCTACGAGTACTACTGTAGCTGCTCATTCCTGCTATCAGCTGTTTCCTGTTAGTCCACTGCCAGTGGGTCGCACGTGCGGCGTCATCAACAGCTCCTCCCATAAGTCATCAACAGCCCCTCCCGTGGCGGGAGGGCACCTCATTCTTCTTAAACCAAAAAGGTTCCGCCAATATGTTTCCACCTGCGAGGTGGAAAATTGGGCACCTCGGATCAACTTGCCAATCCGGCTCTGTGTGTCTAAACGATCGCAGCTTGCCGGCAAAAAGGCCCAACATTCGCCGAAAATCTGGCAGTGTAAAAGGGGCATTAGAGTTATCTCCACCTCGTTGTCCAAATATAGCCACTTCTGGCTCTGAAAATCCAAAATGGCGGTGGCCAAAGTGCCAAACACGAAACTTCAAAGTGGGAGCCCACAAACCAATGGTGACGCCTCAGTGGCTATGTCAATTATTAAACACATTCTGTGCATCTGAGGGACTACTTTTTTAAACACAATGTTATGTGGTTTATCCTTTATCTTCATTTTTGGTTTCAAATGTGATTCAGACAATTGCAAACAGACATTAAGAACTATCTAATTTAAACACAGTACCCAACTTTAATGAAAATTGATTAAACTTCCAACTAATCTCTGCTCTGCACAGCTATTTTAATTTGGTCCACTGGAGTCGAGAAGGTCTGTGAACCCTTGAGCTGAAGGGTCCGGGGTAGGCTACAGATATAGAGTAGGTGACATGTTATTGGCTATTGGGGTGTGTGGGCATTACCTGAGCCTGAGATCCATTCAGCATCAGATAATAGAGCTTGCTGAGAATGCTCTGCTGCAGCTGATCCCAGGAGATGCTCCTGTCTTCACGCATGAGAAATGGAGGCCCAAACCTGAGAGAGGAGAGGAGAGGAGAGGAGAGGAGAGGAGAGGAGAGGAGGAGAGGAGAGGAGAGGAGAGGAGAGGAGAGGAGAGGAGAGGAGAGGAGAGGAGAGGAGGACAATGATTGGTTAACTTGGAAAGTCATCCACACTTCAAAGTAGTATAAATTAATTTCTAATAAGGCTGAGAAAGTGCCAGTATAAAGGTCATTGCAACTTATTGTGTCATCACCACATCTGTCAAACTGTCAGGTGCATCAAGGCTTTACTGTCAGCGCCTGTCAGTGTCCTGTACTGACAGCTCACAGTGACATTAGGTGGGGCCAGGGGCCAAATAAAGCAGAGAAACCAGTCTGTATATCATCAATGCGTCAATGCCTCATAATGGGTTCTCTGTCTCTAGGTTAACTCAAGGCTGGTGCTCCTCCTTACTGCACAGCAGTGGCTTTCAGAGGCTTTTATATGTGAGGTTAATGGAAGAGGCAGCTGTGTTTGTCAAGTATTTCAGGATCTCAGATTATTCAGTCATACACAGCTGAAGATTAAAGTTCCAAGGTTCGCACACTTGCACAACACATACTGTACACTTAATTGCCAGTTTATTCCTGTAGGTACACGTAGCTCAAACTAATGTAGTTTGAAGCAACATCCATTAAACAATATCTCTGCATTAAATCCTACCTTCATGAAGGTTAGGATGTTTTACAGAGGTGTTGATTCAATGCTATGGTCGTTTTGGAGGTTGTAATTTGTGGTGCTGTTGTTTGTTGTCTCTCTGTATAATAATAACAGCAAGTGTTTGGCGGGACCCACGAGTTTCAATGCAGGGAAATCTTAGTGCTACAGCATACAATGATATTTGTGCGCTTCCAACTTACAGCTGGGAGAACGCCCTTTCCTGTTTTAACATGACAATGGCCCTGTGCACAAAGGGAGAAATTGTTTTCCAAGTTTGGAGTCCAAGATCTTAATTTGCCTGACCTCAATCTCAAACATCTTGGAGATCAGTTGGAGTGCAGACTGTGAGCCAGGCTCTTGTGGCTGGGTCGGAGAAGATCCCTGCAGACAGGTTACCCAAATCTTGTGGGAAGCAGTCTCAGGAGAATGGAGGGTGTACTATTCAGGTGTCTACACATTTTAGTGAGTTACATGTCTAAATACTTTTGCCCATGTTTAGTGCCATTTGGTTCAGTTTCTTGGACTATTTATGCAAAAAAATGTTGACATCATGACAGCTAAACTAAAATGCTATAGCAGCTAAATGCTATAGCAGCTACTTCCATTGCAATGGACGCTTACTCTCATTTTCCTTATGTAAGGCATCAGCACCGGCAACCTGGTCACTTAATAAGGTAGCTACTGTGATTTTTTTTTTATATTGTATTTTGTACTATGCAGTGTGTAAGTACTGCTTCTATTATGTTAGGCATGTGGATTTTCTGTAGTCTGCTTTACACCTTGAATTCTATTTTTATTTATTGCGTCTACTTGTTATATGTAGGAGTACAGATGGGAATTAGACTTTCACTAAATCTGGTGCAACCATGTTTTCATTTCTTGTAAATGATTAATGTCATTGCAAACTGTCCTTTTATAAATTAAATTAAATAAACTAAACTAAACTAAACTAAACTAAACTACTGAGTAGTGCAACAGACTAAGAATTGTCTTTTAAGGGTCTTTGTAATTGATAATAATGATAATCATAACAACAAAATACTCTTTACCATGATACTGTGAATCCATGATATTGTCTGAGACAGTTATCATGCAGTAAAAATCTCATACCATTGCAATCCTACTCATGGGCGAATTCACAACAGGACTGTGCAGCTCTTAAACCTGCACAAATAAGACAAAAATAAAATGTGTAATTCTCAAAAGCACCCACAAAGGGTGACATGTGCCCCTAACTGCACTGCCATGCAAATAGCGTCTCAGTGTTCCCTTTCCATTTGCATGTATTTAAATGAGCTAATATGAATACATCTGGCGCAAAATTGCCCGTTTTGTATGCAAATGAGCTTTACTGCAAAAACAGCCCAATTCACACAGATAAGTGCTAACAGCCACACGCAGTTACAGTGAAATTTTAAGTGTCTTTAAAGAGTTAGTGGTAACTGAAGCACACTAACATACTGGGACATTAAATCCCAAATATGGTTTCTCTCTGACACACTTAAATTTTTTGCCTGCAGTTATGGGGGATGCCTCTCTACTTCTTCAGCCAGGACCTGTAGCTTGTAGTCTGAAAGTTTTCAAGTTTTCTTTTTTTCTCTGCCATTGTTCTGCATGGCTGTGTTTGTGCTGTATCATCATCAAGGCAATAATATTTTGTAAATTAAACCTTGAGATGGGGCAGACAGCGGTTGCAAGTGATACACAGTTCATGGTGCTATCAGTGGCCTCAATCTATCCTTTGTGAATTCGCCCGTCAGATGTCTACTACCATCATGTACATGAGTAACGTGGACAAATGAGTCCTCCAATGTCACGTTCTGGCATTATTAGGTCTGTTATGAGAATGTTATCAGACAACATGACTGAAACTGGATCACTGATGTGAAACATGAATCCATTCTTCCTTGAATCAATAATAAGTTCAACTTTATTGATCCCCATAGGGAAATCTGAACAATCCATATGATCTAAGAGCACTTACAATGGTAATGGGAATATTTTCTTTGCACATAATAAGCCCCTTACAGGATTACTGTCTGAATGCTACTACAATCCTAACCAGGCACTCTCATGGACACAGTCTACCCTTGGTCAAATGAATACATCCATTAGAATGACGCTCTGCATTACAAAGCACACAGAGTCTCATAATGGGTTCAGGAACATCACAGTGACTTAAATTCACTGCAATTAAATTAACTACAGTCCTTGGAACAAAGCTGAGAGAGTACTGCTAGGATGAGGACATTTTGTTTGCATCATCAATGTGTCTCTACAAACACAGCAGGAACTGACCGACCCAGTCAGTGGGCACCAAAGTGAAATGTTTCCAGCAGTGAATCTACGCCTGACAAAATTCACTCTTAATGCAAAATGAAATACTCACTACACTGAAGTAAAAACAGACAACAATTTAAGCTGCAAGCAGCGATAAGAGGGCCCTTGCAGCTTCACGCACGTCACTGGTACTGGTGGGATGCTGGTTGAGACAGCTGTGCATTACTGTGTATGTTGGACACTGCACGCAGGCGTGCGATGGTATTTCCTGCCTGGAGTGCGTGTAGCTGAAATTTTGTACTACTTCCTGTGTCCACTATGTGGCACAGAGAACATATATTAATTAAACGTCATGTTGATGTATATCATGTGTAGACCAGGCAATGTCAGTTTAAGGTAAATTGGATGATGTTTGTCACATAATAACTGACTTCTTGCTGTCTGTAGGTGGCACAATTACCATTACCATTACCATTACCATCATGTTGAAACTGAAATGCACCGAGCCACCGACTACGGCAAGATCACTCCACAAAAACACAAGCTTCTCAATTTAGCATTGGGAAGGTGAGATTCTACTGCCCAGCTTTGAGATAGATCTGTTGAAATCTCTAGGAGGAATTTTGTAAACTTCCATACCTGTAAAGTGCCTAAAATGGTGTCTCCTTATATGATCTATAACATCATTGTTCGAGCAAATGCAACTTAGCATCCCTTTAGATAAAACCTCTCAGAGGAATTCGAAGAAGTTTCCATAAAATATACAAAAAAAACATGAAAATCAAATTGGCTGACTTCCAGGTGGGTGGAGCTAATGAAACCTTATGACAAATATGTTTGAAATAATAAGAGCATTATACACACCAAATTTCATGAATATCAGAGCAACTGTGACTCAACTGAGGCCTTTCACACACCAGGGGGCGCTATGGAGCCTGCTAATGTTCTTACAGGTTGTGATGTGCGCACCAAGTTTTGTGAGTTTTTAAGCGTGGACGTCAAAAATGCATTCAAAGGCTAAAAGTAATTGGGGGTGTGATGGAGCCAACGTGCGGCACCAAAGCCAAATGGCACCACCGAACCAAAATACCAACTAATTTGAACATGGAGGTAAAGTCATAAGTTTTTGCATCCTAAAGTCCTCAAATGTTTTAGTAAAATGAAAATTCACACAAGTATTCTAAAATGGCTGATACCCTGTTGGGTGAAAAATTTTTTTTTTTTTACCACAGTGATCTTAAATGTTTCAACAATAAAAAGTATTTCATTCACTCTACAAAACATTTCACTCTTATGAATTGCCAAAAGCTCAACTGGACTATCTGCCCTGCTTTACCCATGATCCTTAGCAGTGTAGTGGATAAATCTTCTGCAAAATAATCATGCATTAACTTGGATTGGCTGCATAAGTCAATTAATCCTTGCTTACTTCTAACCAGACTCCAAAATATGTCATCTTATACGAGTCTGGATCCTTTCAATATTCGTGATGTTGCCTACGGTGACAATGTCATTACTGGGGAGGTAGACATGACCAGAGCATTTCTTCTCTGATTTGCGATGCCATTCAGCCGCTGTGGGACATTTATCCCCAAACAGTAGAACACAGCTCGCCTGTGGGCGGCAAACAAAAAGCATCCAACCAGCTGTGTTACTGTCGTACATCAGATGCATTCTAGGTGCTTGGCAACTTAATTATGCTGTCTACCCTTGTTAGAGTAACATACGGCAACCGATAAAGCCTAACTTTCACAGGTTAAGTGCTTCAGTTTGAGCTGCATTGTTCAACTCAGTCTCAGATTTCTACACTGTCTGCCTGCAGCTGCAGCAGAATGGGAGCTCGAGCGGCGCACAAGTTAAATAAAACCAGCCCTGTCTGTGGCATTCATGCAATAGATATACAGGTCATAGTCGAACAGAAGTCGGATGCTGACATTGAGACAGCGTTGGATGATGAAAATAGGAAAGAATAAATGAGGTATTCTATTTAAGACCATAGACACAGTGCAGCAGGAGGAAATATGTCTCCACAGCTATACTTGAACAAGCTCTAAAAACCTGTCTCACAAATGTATGATGACACGACCTCAAACGCAGTCTCATAAAAGAAATCTAAGTCGACTGGCTCTGCTGCTGTGTGCGCGACAAAACCAATTCACAAGATGAAGCCCTAACTCCACAGCTGAGCGCATGATGTCAGGTCAAAATGAATAAAAACCAAACTAACAACAATAACAACTGGAAATGAGTCTGCCTGAAGCTCACCTGACAGCCTGCTGGCCCGATCCCGCTGTGTTGCAGATGAGGAGGAGGACCTTTGTGGAGGCGCCCTGGTTCAGGTATTCAGAGGAGAGGGTGCCAGACGGAGGTAACCTCTGACCGTTGGGTCCAGCCGTAGATGTGTAGGGGGAGGAGGGGAGGCTGTGGTGATACCCTGAGCGGAGTGGGAGACATTTTAATAAAGGCTGAGATCCAAACTGTTGGGTGCATCACACACACACAGTAGCTGGCAGCCATTATGAATAATTTTCAACCAGGTGTGAACAGCTTTTTGAAGGAAATGTTTTCACAAGTACCTGAAAAATCCCATCAGTTGTATAATCGTTTGGAACCACAGTTTCCACCTTTGTTGTTAAAATAAACAGGAAGTGGGAGGACTGGCAAAATCAAATTTAGAGACCCAGTGAGCACAACTAACTTTACTGTCTTTACAAGGCCATAGCAGGCTCATTATTTAAGCTAAGGTGGTGGTATCAAGTGAAACGAGACAACCTGAGGCTCCCTTTGGTATTAATCATATCATGATAGCTTGCTGGTAAGGGGGCTTGGAAAAGCTCCAAAGTTAGGCTAAATTTTGGTGTGTAAAAACCTGAAAGCCATTTTCAAGAGGGGGCCTTGAACTCAATGTTTCTGACTAAAAATGGGGTTCCTTGGTTATCCACAAGCCCCCCTTTACAGAAATACCCACTGTATGCTAATCCCATGCAGTTTTCCAGCAAAAACTATGCTGTGTGATGATGTTAGTCCCCATAATAGAGGGTATAATAAAGATGGACACAATGACAGCTCCCAAAAAGTGAAGCCAAACATCTTGATCACTTCCTAGTGGCTTGCTGCAGTACAGGTAATGAAGCTCGCCAACTCCATATTGGGAGATGGGACATAGGAAAAACCAATAGCTCAAACCACAAGTCAAATAAACTTTTCGCAAAGATGGTTTCTGTCATTTTAGGTAGTTCTCATCCTGCTGCCAATGTTCAAGATGTTTTTTTTCTTACAAGCTCGGTTTTAATTATTTATTTGATGCTATAAAAAGAGGGCCTGACAGCATGAATGACAGCTGCGTGTGCCATTCAGTGTGCTTGTGATCAACAGAACTGCTCACGACTGGTTGCACATTGCTAATGAGCAAACTATAGCTCCAAACAAAGCCACCAGCACAAGATGGCAGTGGCCATATACGGAACATTTTGGCTTCATTTTTATACAGTGGGAGTAAGTGAAGATACGTTGTCCATCTTTATATACAGGTATTGGGCCCCATAGTAGATATTTCATTGTAGTGAGACTGTTTTTCCAAACTTGACCCCACAATATAAAATGACCTATTGTGACCTCTAAGATAGTCAAAGATTAATGAAACTTTACAACCACAGATTAGAGACCTCAGGCATTCAGAAGATGTATGGCTTTTATAGGTGTATAGGGAGAATTCGGAGCAATTCCCAGAACAGAAGTACCCGCCATCCAATCGCAGAGAAATGCAATTATTACAGATGTCTCCAAATGTCAAAAGTTCTCAATACCAATTCACAGCATGAGGTGTACCTCAAGGTCTTGATGTCGTAATATGGCATTTTTGAGGGTTTTCTTTGACTAATTTAATCAATTCTCGAGTGGTCAAAAAGGGTTAAATTTTGCACCCAATCAGTGTAATAAATGGTATCAACCCAAAAATTCCTTAAACAACTTATGAGATCTAATTAAGCTTGGATATGGCTATCATATACTTCATATGTTCTAAGCCCCTATTTTGTGTAAACTTGAAAAAGTGGCTAACCAGATCACATTTATTACAGATTTATGACTAGAAAAACATGACACACCTCTATGTGGCATATACTGTTGACCTGCTATCTCCCCCTAAATATTCTCTATCACCCCTAAAGAAGAAAAAAAAAAACGTCTCTAAGGTTAAACAGAAATTAGACTTAAAAACATGTAATTATTTATACAAATGTATATAACAAGCAGGAAAAGGCTGATCTTCGTTAAGACAACCTAAAAATGGATGAATATGGTTATAGTTTCTTGCAGCTTGGACAGATTTCTCACTCCTATCAAATCATAACTCCATGAAGATGATGTCCAGGCATCGAATGAACCAGATTCATTAGGTTTTCAAAAAGATATAGAGTTAGAATATCTTAAACTTGGAGGTGTAGGAGGTGAATAAAAGGGTAAAGAGTTTTAGTCGACAAAAGGAAGAAAAACTGTTACAGAGGCAGGTAATACATTTTCAGCTTATGGACATTTTTTAGTGCTAAATTTCTGGTAAGGTTTAAGTTAATAATATACTTTTAGAAAAAAATCTGATGCTGGCAACTGGAAATGTCACACCGGTTACAGCACTTATTCTATTAAAATGTTACTCATATCAAAAGCTTATTCTACCCAGCTCTGAGGCAGGACTGAAAAGGACCAGAGTTACAAAACAGCTTTTGGGTGCCAGAATGAGAAACTGCTATGCAACGAGCAACATCTAATGTGACACGTTTATACTGTGATCCTGAAAACATTTTCAGAACATTTCCATTAATATTGAATTGCCCTTTGATTTTTATTTACCCTGAGGAGCTGTAAGAAGAATTACATTTGTTACCACACACACACACACACACGAACAAGCTATGATTAATAGTGGGTAATAGCTGAGGGGATACAGAAGGCCCAACCTCTTGTCTCCCAGCAAACATAAACGTTGACATTATCAGAGAATTTAATTAAACAATGCTTGTTCGAACCCTACCGTGCAATTAATCACTGCCACCTTCCAACATCGCACACAAAACAAACCGCAACACAGACGTAGGAAAGCAAGTGTGAATAGATTCAAAGCTTTGATGCAACGCTTTCACAAAAGCTAGCAGACAGATTATTAAAATTCTCACAGACACATGCTCGGTTCCAGACATATCACAAAGTGTTGTGTGA
Organism: Epinephelus moara; assembly: GCF_006386435.1. Lineage (NCBI taxonomy): Eukaryota > Metazoa > Chordata > Actinopteri > Perciformes > Serranidae > Epinephelus > Epinephelus moara. The sequence continues at coordinate 35,531,672 of NC_065510.1, read as the reverse complement.
AGGCATTTCTTTTCGCATCAGAGACAAGGACAGAAAACCATTTTTAGCTGAATAACCAGAATTCCAGTGAGTCAAAACACCTTTTGGTTAAAACATAATAATAATAATAAAAGTGCTGACTGTTAAAACGAGCTCTGAAAATTGAAAAAGCTTTAACTTATGTTTGTCCAAATGGCTACTAAATCAAATGCTGATGGGTTTTTTTTCTTTCCCAGCAGACAGGAGCAACTCAATGTGACATTTTATGCATATTGCCTGCCCTTTAAATGCCCAATTCATCTCCTGTCTCTTTGTCTCAGTCACCCCTCCCTCTATCCTCTCCGTCACCTTTAACTCTCGGTTTTTCACTCGGGAGGTTGAAAAGTAAAAGACCAAAGACTTTTGTTTTGAGCCAAATGGTACAGCATGACTAGCCAACCATTAACCCTCCTATTAACACCCTGTCTCCAAGAAATAACATTTGTATATTACTAAATTGTTTTCATAATTACACTGAGCTGACAACATAATCGCTCCCTGAATTATGTACAGGGACAAAGTTTCTTAGAGTTAATAAAAGCACTATATTTATGGACCGCTTTGGAATCGCAGGGAGGTAGTCAGGGTGGATGACGGACTGTAACACCAGAATACTGGGTTCATGTCTAGACTCCTGTCTGTGGTTAGGTTTAGGCAACAAATGCACTTTGGTTAAGTTTATGGAAAGACCGTGATTTTGGTTAAAAGTAAAACAAAAAGAAGGTAAAAATAAAAACATAATGCTGTAGTGTATTGCGAGATTGCCTATTTTGGCGCAAAACAAATGACATACGTTATCAGTTAACATTTTGCTGGTTCACTATCAACATTTTTGCAACTTGCAAGGTACTTTAACAGACCTTTTTCATAGCAGACATTTGGACTTGTCATAGTTGGGAAAGCACAGGTGTATTAATAAACATTAATGATAGCTGCAGGGGAGGTCCTGGTATTGTGTAGCCAGCTCACTGAAACAGCTGACTGGCACACTTAATGGAACTGAGCCATCGTTAATATTATCAAGTCCACCTTTGCTTTTCCTACAATGACAAGTCCAAATGTCTACTGTGAAAAGGTCCATCAGCAACATTGTCTCATTAGCTGTATCTCAATTCAGGGGCTGCAGCTTTTGAAGGACGTCGGCCCCATTCTTTGAAGACGGCATCAGCCAAACCGAACGGTCTCCGAAAAGGGACGGTCTGGTCTGCGGAGGATTTCCTGGTTGCATCACCAGTTGTACTTTCCCCCTATCATTGGCGTTTCTGTTACCTAGAAACCATCCCACTTGACGAAAGAAGGAGTAAGCTAGTAAGTTAGTTAGCCCTAAACCATGGACCTAGAGACTGTTATCATATCTATACATTTTTTTTAATTTAATACTTAAGGAGATGATTTGATTGAGATTTGATATATTTCAAGCTGATGGACTGTTTTCAGGTAAACTTATTAAGTTAAGATTGTTTAAGCTGTGTGCTTTTAGCTAACAGTAATGTTAACAACAGTTAACTTAATATATAATCGTCACCGACACGCAATGCACTTTGGGATAGGCTGGGCCATGAAGGATTCATCCGTTGCATCCTCCAAATTCTGGGAGAGAAGGCTGCATTTGAAGGAGCTTTCAAAATGGGACAGCCTTGGTCACGCCGATGTGACGGAACTGATCTTTAAACGCAGCCTTCGGAGGCTTCGGCTCCTGAATTGACACACAGCTATCATGTTAAAGAAACTTCACCCCAAAAATGCTAATGTCTATCAATTACTCCCCGTATGTTACCTGGAATTCGTGAAGAATATTTGTTATTCTTGGCATACCTCCAAGGTGAACAAAGAACCCAAAGCAAAGGCAAACATTATTCATGAATTAAGGTAATCAAGGTTCACAATTAACAACAGCAAAACTCTCACACAACTTGTGCAGTATAATCCAGTTTTCAATCATCCAGTCATGTTCTCAGTACTTCCCAAACATGCATTTTTCCTAAAACATTACAATATAAAACATGTCCGCCTAAAGTAGCATGCTGCCCTGAGCATGCTTGGGCACGCTACTACTCCATGCATGAGACTATTTGTGCTGACGTGTTTTAAATCATTATGTTTAAGAGAAAATGCATGTTGGATAGTAGCCTACTGAGCATATGGCTGGATAAATGAGACTTAGATATACTTGTGTGAGAGTTTGTAAACAGATGTCTTTGATATAGTTTTGCGGCTGTTTAATGTGAACCCTGATTACGTCAGTTCATAAAGGATGTCCACCTTTTCAAGATGCTGCGTTCACTGTAGAGGCATGCAAGTTTTCTTCACAAATTCAAGGTAACACATTTTGAGTAACTGATATATAAATGCTCTTATTGTGGGTGAGGTACTCCTTAATTGAAAAGCTATGTCACTCTGCATTACATTTCTCTCACACATATTTCCTCTTTTAAAAAAGCATAATTTGCAGGAGACAGAGCTGCCAATTAACCAATACAGCAGCTATAATTTCGCCTGCTTTTAAATTTTTTTTCCTCCTTATTTGTTTCTTAGCAACTACTTAGCATTTCATGTACCTTACTGCAAAGCATTACTAAAAAAACTCCCAATTTAAAACATCACATTACACCTCTTGTAAATAGTAGAAGGAGAAGTAAAGTCACAACCTATGAGGAAGTGATTGTGGTTATTCTATTTAATCATATCACAGATTTGGCTTCTTGAAATCATGTTTAAATGGACCTGCACTTGTGTAGCGCCTTTATAGTCAATTTGGGGTTCAGTATGTTGCCCAAAGATACTTCAACATGGGGACTGGAGGAGGATTGAACCGCTGATCTTCCAATTACTGGACATCCTGCTCTACCTCTTGAAAAAGCCCACTATGGCTGTGTTTTGCCTATTACATTTTTAAAGTAAAGTAATGACAGGATTAGGCTCAACGTGATGATTAAGGAAAGAGTGCTGCTTCTGTTAAATGTTAAGTGCCAAAACATTGCAATAAAAAAAATTAATAAATTAATAATTAATAATGCTTTTAGTTACTCTTAGCTAATAATGTTTTGCAGGAGTGGATATTGTAGGTAAACCCAATAAAAGATACTGTCAGTCAACACTTTGCATATAAGTTTAAAACTTGACAAATGTTTTCTCATACAGCAGATAAACTGAATATCTAAGACACAGGGTTGACTAACATTAAAACAACCAGCACCAGTATTTTAGTGGCTATAGTTCCACAACCGGAAAGTAATATGTCGTGCATGGCGAGGAGCGTGATTTCGCCCACATGTCCCAAGGTCTGTTGGGAGAACCTCCTGCCAGACTCTCATTCTCACCTCCTCCTCCCTCGCTCCCTGTGACGGACAGAGGAGAGCCACAGACGGAGGGAGGTGTTAGTGGGGTGGAAAAAGACTGAGGGAGCAGTGAAAGAAAAAGGAGACCAGAGTGGACAGAGGAGACTGTGAGAGTGAGAAGAGGAGCTCTCCCCGAGCAAAAGAAAAGAGCAGTGGATGCTCATTTTAAAAAGCAATCCCCACAGTGAATCAAAAACAATGTACAAAGGCAACATGACTGAGAAAGAAAAGCTGCGCGTAGCATGTCCTCATAAATGTATGGATTTATTAATCAGTCAGGATGATACTGAAGCATTTGTTGTTGCTACAATGTCATGGCTGCGGGGATCTGTTTATAATCTGCAATTTTTAATTAAAAGATAAACATGAAGACTGACGTGAATGCAAGTGAACTGAGTGAGAAAGAGACAAAGATACAGAAAGAGACAGAGAAACAGAAACTGCTCTTGAGATTGGAGGTGGTGAGTATGGCAGCGTTAATTAAACATCTTAGCCCTGAAGAAGGCACTTCAACTCCTCTGGCAAGCACTCTCCTCTCTTCTCCTCCCTCACCCTCCTCCATTTCTTCCTTTTGCATTATCTTATACCCCCTTCTCTCCCTGGTACTCTATCATTGCCACTATCTGCTTTCTCTTTCTTTCGCCGCTAACTCTCCACTGTCGGACTGTTTGAGATGAATCACAAGTGGTCAGCTTCGATTGAAGATTTTTGAGTGTGTTTCAAATTCGTGGGATGGGTGATGGACAGAATTTTGTGCCTGGGAGGATACACTACACTGTTATATATATATTTACATCTGAGCATAGTTAGGACTGCAGTGAGCGTTCACACAGACATGTGCACAGTTTGCACAGACTTTTTTATCTTAGGGAGTTTTGCAAATCAAAGACTCCTAATGATTTTGTTTTGTGAGGAAAGTATCTGCTGACCAAGGGGCAACCTCCGCGGCTGAAGCCAACGTTAAAGTGCCAAAAACTGCAGTTCCTCTAATGACCACTGGAGGCTGGCTCCAAAAGCAAGTCAATCCCTATAGACTCCCATGTTAAAATGCTCAACTTTATCCACCTTATTCCTGAGGGCGCTACTGTAGAAATAATTATGAGTAAAACTTCCTGTGTGATAGTGAAAGTAGTTAGTCGCATTGACTTTCTATTGTTAGTCTCAGAGGCTAACTGCCAACGGTGGTTGCTAAATTGCTTCCAAAAAGAACTCTGCCTTCAAGTTAGCTAATACTGCTTTGTTTTTTTCAACAGATACTTACTTAACTAACATTAAATTAGCATTTTCTAAAATGTACGTGCAGAGCTGTGGTACCTGTTGAGCTGTCCATGGCTGAAACATTACTCACAATCAGACTAACAACAGAGTCGATTAGCACCCAGATCAAAAAGGGGTTGTTCCTGTAACTAGTGGTACAGCTTCCATGGCCTACCTACAGTGAGGAATAGATTGTCACCCCAATGTTAGCATGAATCATCCTGGATGAAAAGCACCGTTCCTTATTCACTACAGGACAGGACTTTTCCTGTATTTTCATGCACCCCTACTCTGATGTGTACACTACATTTTCACATGCTTGGAATGACACGGAGTAAAAACCAAAGATTTGAGAGCAGAGAAATATTACAAGCCAGACTTTGCTGAGAGAATGACACCTACAATGACAGGTCTGTCACTCAAAATCAGTACACGATATCTATCTTTTCCTGTCTGACTGCATTCTCAGCCTACATTAGATCTAAACTCAGCAGCACATGACACCTTGAATTACGTTTTTAGTCATCTAGGCTGAGAAAGTGTTACTGATTTACTGAACCTCTTTCATATCATATAAAATGAATGCTTGGAATTTATCTTATTACTACTACATATTACAGATATCACTAAGATCTGCTGCTAAATTTGGTGTTAAGTTTCACTTAGAAGAACTGATAAATAAATCAGCTGTTACTGAAATGTGTAAACAGCATTGTTAAGACAGACAAGTGGTGCATAAGTTGGTTGACATCATGTTTATTCACTTTACACAGAGCTCATATTAATACAGAATTATGTTAAATGGTCGCCGAATGTGTTAACATCTGTTCATGAGTTGTGAAAAATCATAAATCCTGTTTTAAAAGGAGTAGATGTTTACTGTGAGCTAGCTCGGGTTCTGTTAAATTTAACATTATGCTAATATGCTTGGTTAAAAAGGAAAACAGAGATACTGAAAGTAATTTCAATACATCTAGGTGAAGCCATCGTATGTGTGTTAGGTTAGTATGTTGGATGTTTTTCCATTCACATCCCCTACAACGGCAGAGCATCACCGGCACACAGTCCCGTTCTTATGCATAACTCTCTCTGGTGCTGTTGTAGCTGACCGGCACACCTGGAACCGGCAGGTGTGTCTTCCAGCTCTGGTGTATTATTATGCCTTTGTCATAGTGATCGACCCACACGCCATTCCGTTTGTTGTGCTAACCTGAGCATTTGTCTGATGTGTCTCATATGATGAGCCAATAATATTGATCCCTATCTCATAATTTATCCCACTTTGATCTCCTGTCTGCCCGTCCCTGTGTCCAAGGCTATTCATTACAGTCTAACTAACATTAGCTATGTTAATTTTTCCGGTGCAACGTTTATCTTTGATGTTTTGATAAGGAAGAGAGGGGTAGAGAGGAAAAGATGGAGATTATTTATATCTCAGTTGTATGGGACAGAAAGTAACTTTTCTTTTGAGTAATTAATTAACCAGGTACTTGGACTCTAACTTGACTATCCATTTTCAGTCCTCTACCCACCACTGGTGACATCATGGTGGCTACGTACTTTATTTTATACAGTCAGTGGTGCTGACTGATGGGAAGGCACCAGTGGTTTAGTATTTTTATCATTTATTTATCCTTTATTCAACCATAAAGGTCCTATTGAGATACAATATCTCCTCTGCTACAGTGTCCTGCGAGATGGGCAGCAAAATTAGAAGAATTAGCGGTATAACTTGAAGCTATTGAATAAAAACCATTTTAGCATGACAGTGTTAAAAAGTAAATACCCGCAGTCTTTTTCTGTTGATATCTACAGATGATGAGTTTCTGCCAGTTAGAACTGGGCTCTTGATTGACACATTACTCCTTTGAGCATTATTTCAAGTAGATAATCATATTTGCTGTTGCACTGGAGGCAAAAGTCTTTTAACACTGATGTCTTATTTTCCCAAACAGTGCATTACCGATGTGTAAAAACAGTGAAGCACAAAAAAAGAGAGGATTTTGGCCACATCCTGACTGGAACTGACACTCCTCCCAAGTGGCTTGGGATCAAATAAGTGACCCCTGTCAGTGCAATCCCAAACCTGACTAAAAATACCCAGGGGGCCGTTAGGCTTAGCCCTCGACGAATCAGAGGTCCCGGCAGCAAACAGCCATCTGACCACAAATGCCCCTCTTGACAGCAAAGCACCTGAGCTTTCTGCCAACAGCAAAATGACAGATTAGGGAGGCGGCAGGAGAGGAACTAAATACACCTGATGCCACCCTTTTACTTCTTCTATTTATTTTTACCTTTCTTCCTCCACTGTCCCTCAATTGCACCCAGTTCATCCTTCCACTTCTCTTTAGAGGGCATAATATTCAGAAAACAACACATGAGAAAAAGTTGCAATCATTAAAATTGCCCTCGGTATTTTGCACTTAGTTACATCATGTCTCAAATATTAGTCCAACAACAGTCCAGGACACAGTGCTGCACATTTTTGTTGTTTATCTCTGTAAATAAATAACATAAAAAATGGCAGACATGCTTTATATGTGCTATGTTGCAGAACCAAAGACAAGTATGACCAAAGGTTTAGATTCCAGTATTTAAATGAGCAGATGAGGACAAAATGATAAATAACTGAAGAGGGCTTGCAGGCCAACACGACCATTAAAATAAGAGACTTAATAACAAACTTCATTGACTGTCCACCGCCATGCCGACTGGTTCACTTCAACACAATTAAGCTGTGTTGTGAGTTACACTGTAGGTTCAGTTTTAACAGGCTTGTGGGAAGAGAGGGCTTTCAAGTCGGCATTTGCACAGGCATTTATGCATCATTTGTGTTCATAAGGCAGCTGAGCCTAGTGTTGCTGTTATTTCCCCGATGATTTGAGAACACGTTCCAGAGGCAGTGGTGGTGATCAGAGCACCAAGTGTAGACACACACAAATTTCTTTCTGCCTTCATTCTCTTCAGGTTATTTTAAATGATGAATGCTACTGGAGGGGCGCGAGTTCCCCTGTGAATGTTCCTGGAATATTTTTGCTTTTCTGCACTGAGTTTGCTTTAGGCGACCTGTAATTGCCTTAATGGAACTGCACAGGATGTGTACTTTGCAGGGTTTCATTTGCATGCCTGATGTCTTATTCTCAGTATGAGTCGATTCATGAGCAACTTCAAGAGCACACACATGGCAGCATGATTATAGATCTTTTTCCTAAAAATACTCTAATCTTGAAGGAATAGATCAGTTCAAACCAATTTTCACCCAGGATTTTGTGTCCTCATGCTACCCAAGTCATGTTTTCTGCTGATGATGACAGAAGATCCCTATATTTTATGAACTAAATATGCCAGAAATACAAACCACCAAAGAAATCATAAACCAGTTCCAGTTTTTTTCATTGGATTTTGATGTTTTAAAAGCAACTTTAAACGTTTTTTATACCAATGTGCAGGATGAGCATGTGAAAAAAATGGAACAGCGTGAAAAAGGTGACTTTGTAATAATGAATTTGCAGAGAATTATCACCTGAACTGTAGCTCCTCTCAGCTGAGCTTTTATTGAGTTTCAGCTCATTCAGGCAAATTCACAAGCATCCACTAGGGTCTGCTGTAGTCCGCACGACATCAATGTGAATGTTCACTATGGTCGCAAAGACCCCTATACAGACGTCGCATGAGACTGTGCAGACTGTAGCCTATGCGCGGACTGTGTATGTTTCAATTTCTTGCTCCACACTCCAGTCTAGTCAAAACACTGTGATCAGTGGCAGCTGCCTCACCAAGGCAAAGTTAGTTTTCATTTGGATATTCGACAGACACTGACTCTGACTTCTTAGTTTCACTTTTACCTGTTGTCAGTGTAAGAGGATGGTAAGCTCACCTCTCAGCGCTCTTGCTCACTGCTAGGAGATGACGCGGACCTTCAAATGTACTGTGAAAGGAAATGAGTGTCTGGTTAACTGTAGCTGTCGACCGACATTCATTGTGGAAAGAATGCCAGAGCCTTGAGCTGTTTGCAACACAACTCTTAACTCTCACAGCTCTCATTGTGTCGTTCTCCGACACAGAAGACAGCTGATTTCCGTAGAAAAACTCTACACAGGGCATCGATGGCTTAGTGGACAGAACAGGCACCCCGTGTACAAAGGCATCGTCCTTGTTACAGCGGTCGAAGGTTTAATTTCCAAAGTGTGGCCCTTTGCTGCCCGTCATCCCCTCTCTTTCTCCCCTTCACACTACAATGTCCTGTCCATTAAAGGCATATAACACCACACCAAATTAATGGTTAATGTTGCTCTGCTGGATGTGAAATTCAAAGATTTAAAAAAAAAACAAAAAAAACAATAGCCTGGTAGCCTCAGGGTTTAGTACGTGGACTGTGTGATTGAACTTCTGTTTTTCCTCATTTCACTGTGTTATCAACTTAAGCCAGGACATGGCCAAAAAAAATTCAATAAAAAAAGTCTCATTTATAATACATGGAATGCATTCCATGATCTTGCTTTTGTCTCCTGACATGAATCAGCAATGTAAAACCCTCAAAGAAACTGACAGTCTGTGACTGTGGGAAGTGATTTACCTATTGTGCTGACGACATAGATGACGACAGTGTGTGTGTGTGTGTGTGTGTGTGTGTGTGTGTGTGTGCGTGTGTGTTCATTCGTTCAGAAGTACTATCTTGACTTTAAGTAGCTGATTGAAGGTTGTGACAGCTCAGATAAACACCTCAGAGTAATCCCTGACTCCCCACCTGTACACAGCTCTCAGTAGGTTGATGGAAACGACACAGTAGCTTACCCTCAGCTCCACAGTTCACTGTGACAGGACCTGAACACTCAGGAGCACCAACTGTGGAGCCACACTGCATGTTTAGTGTGTGCAAGTAAGAGGGAGGAGTAAGAATCAAAGACAAGACTTTGATTACTGCATCTATCTATGAATGTAGATGCTGTCTGTGTGAGTCAGGTCCTGACAGATCCCTTTATCTCCAGTGAGGAATTCCTTTCTCTACCAGCTATCTCAGGGAATCCTCTCTTTTGAACATACAAACACACATTCACTCTCTAATAAACAATAACGATAGAAAAGGGCAGGAAAACAGCAGGGCTATGAATAAGAAAACATATGATATAAATATATACCACAGATGATATGAATTATTTGTCATGAGACAGGGGGCTCACAGATTAGCAGAGCTCATGGCAGGCTGCTGCATATCTTTCTGCCAGTCTGCAGCAGTCGTGCAATGCAATTTAATGAAGTCTGTAATTTGATAATTTAGCATAATACATTACATCTTTTCCAGGCCCTGAATTTATGCAAATCCAATGGTAATTTTAGGAGTTTGTCTTGTCCTCACTTTAAAAATTGGGCTTATCAGTCCTTCACTCAATCTCTCAAGGAAATAGCCAACTTTGGGGCATATTCACAAAGAATGGATTTCGGCAGCTGATAGCACCATGAATTGCGCATCACTCACAACAACTACTTGCCTCATCTGAAGGTCAGATTCACAAAAGCACGTAAATTAGCTGTACTTCAAAATAAAGTGTGTGTCTTACAAACTTGAGACATTCGCACATTACTTGTGGTCCATTCCATTGCGGTCCATTTTTGATCCGTGACCCACCAGATGGGAACCACTGGAGAAGACAGAGGCTATGTTATTAAAAACGAAAAGGAAGAGGACCGAGGATTGATCCTTTTGGGACACCACACAAGATGTTTGCTTTGTGGTTAGGGGTACTTATAAGTAGATAGCACTAATGTCATAACAGCACAAACACACATATAAAGTTTTGCAGCTGAGTACAATTTGCCCTTTTTTTGCGTCTGATTCCAATTATCCATGTGATAAAGTATAAATGTTGCCTTCGCGTAGGGATAACAGTGGGCTGGCCAGTGGCAGAGAGAAAAAGAAAACTGTTTTCAGACCTTAAGCTACAGGTCCTGAACGACGAGGTGCAGATGTATTTTTCAAAACTTCAGCTGAGGAATTTAAACATGACAGAGATAAATATATTTCAGATTTAATGCCCCAGTCTGTCAATAAATTCAGTTACCACCAACTCTCTGAAGATATACAATTTTACTGTAACTGAATGTGATTATTAGCACTGAACTTTGTAAACTGGACTGTTTTTGCATAGAAAATGGCCAATTTTGCACCAAATGTATGCATATGACCTCATTTAAATACGTGCAAATAGTAGGAACACTGAGACACTATTTGCTTGGCAGAGCAGAGGGGTGCATATCACCCTTAGCAGTTGAGAATGACACTGTTTCTTTTTCTGTTATTTAACGGCCACAAAAGTCACACAGTCTTTTCGTGAATTCACCAATCTGGCTATTAAATTGTAAAGTTTCACAATGGCTGATCTCAATTTAGAGTCTGTGTGTTTCAGCATCTCATTTAGGATGCCGTCGGGTCCACTGGTCTCGTTCAGGTGTGTTATGTGTTTCTTGGTAAAGGTTTTTGGACTGCTTTATCTACATATGTATCTCCATCTTGAATGTCTAGATTATTACCCCTCTCTTTCAACTCCCACAGTCCATTTTGCTCAAATCCTCACTGACTTCTCCATTATCACAGAGGTCCTAACTTTTTAATTTCAAGGGCACCAGGTGAACATCACCCGCAGTTAGCACGCTAAGCTTCCCTGAGCTACTATTCAGCAGGAAGTCTTTTTCTTTGTGCAGCATTATGGAGCTTTATCACTCTATTTATGTGCAAATTGCCTGGATTGTTGGGGGTGAAATAGGATGCTACTGTGACGCTTTGGACCTAATTGATTTTTCAGTGTTTTCCATCATGAGACCTCCTGCTGCCATTTGCTCTAAAATGTGAAAGCTCATTATTGTACCTGGGAGCGGCGCTGATTCAATATCCCCGAAACAGTTTACTGATAAAGTCTGGGAAATCCTGCTCGCACACACTGAAATACACAACAGGTGATGACGACAGAGGAATTCCCTGCATCACTCTTGCAACACTGCCTACAAAGCATGACAGTTAGTTTACTCAACACTGAGGTTTATATTCTCAATGCTTTTTGTCATGCTATAAAATGAATGATCATTATTTATTGGTCCATATCAATCCTTCCAGAAAATCCCAGCAAATCCGACACCTATAGCATTGTGTTGTTGACATATTACAGCTAAGATGACAATTATAATATGTCTTATTCCGGCAAATATACCTGACCAACAATTAGAAAGGAAGGGTACATTTTCAAGTACTTGTAATATTTTGTCTTTGATACTTTCAGCCATGCTAGCAGCAGTGTGGATCTGGGGATGGCAATGTTTGTCTGTCAGCCCATCACTTTAGACGAGACGGTATGTTCCACATTGGGCTTTAATGATCCAGAATTGATTATTCTTTGTTTCTGTGTTACTTGTAAGGTTTTGCAGTTTAGGCATTTTTAATCATTACTTTCTCATCATTAACATGGCTGATTAAATATGAGACTAAAATGTAATTTGGCCCATTTTCATTCGTAAACATATTTAAGAGGACAAGAAAAAAAGTAACAAAATAAACCAGACTACTTCATTAGGCTCATATGTCATCAGGCAAGGGAAAGTGACAGTAGATAAATTGAGGCATTTCTTCTCTTCAAGGTGTGGAATGTCGACAGAAAGAGGAGCCTCACACAGCCAACTGAGTGGCACCAATTTAGGCACTTCATTGTCAAGAGAAGGAAACCCGATGTTTCAACAGGTGAAGGTCTAGGAGGCAGTGGAACCTCCCGAGGCATCACATTGGGATGATCTGAATCAGTGCCATCATCCGGAGAAGGAAAGCCAATGTTTTTAAAATCTGGGTACTTCTTCTCAGTGGTGTCTTCAATGTCAAGCATATCTTAAGGAGGTGGAGGTCTTGGAGGCAGAAGAAGCTCCTGAGGCAGCAGGTGAAGGGGCTTGAACACCAAACAGACCACTTTGTCTTTTAGAGGAGGAAACCTAATGTCAGAAAAATCTGTGTCTTGTGAAAGGGTCTCACGTCTTGGAGGGAGTGGAACTTAACAGGTCTTCACGCTGAGAGGCTGGGACATCAGGCAGGCCACAGAAGGAGACCTGATGTTTTTCAAATCTAGGTACATCTTCTTATTGGTGCTCACCGTGTACAACACATCATCAACAAGAGAAGTTGCATGCAGTGGAATCTCAGCCAGCCAACTGAGAGGCATCAAATTCAGTTTCACAGTCCAGAGATTAGAAATCATGCAATTGTCTTAAATGGCAGGCAGCATCTGCAGGTGGAGCACTTGGAGGCACCGGAACTTCACAAGTCATTACAGGGCTGGGACATAAAACAGGCTGTTAAAGGGGCTTTACGTGACATTCAGAGTGTATGAGTTGTCTGGACACACACAATTCTCAGTGTGGATGTGGCTGAGTTGGTGGCTAGCAGCTAATGCGGCTAACTCTATAAACAGCACTAACAGCGACAACAGTGCTGACAGAGCTAACAGTGTTAACCAGGGGGAACCAGAAAGTGGGTGCTACGCTTCTGTGACAACACCATGCCAATATCAGCAGTAACAGCCATATGACTGCAGTGCAAAATGACGGCAATACGCTAGCTAGTGGGACACGCACATGCACTGACATGCACAAGAGGCTGGATCAGGTTGACTGGACAAACAACAGAGTGTGACTTCATTTTTTGCTCAGCACACCATTACCCCACTACATCTTTACAGAGCAAACAGTGGTGTGCTGCTATATTTATGCTCTGAATGTCACATATAGACATTTATAGTTACAAAGCTGCACTGCGTTGCTGCAAACGCAGTGGTCTCATTTAAGGAATGAGGATTCTGCATTTCTGTGATTGTATTACTACTGCTATTATCATTCTGAACATGGCCTTACAGTGAGGTCGTTCCCCTAAATTTGAAAAGCTCTCTTGCTTGCAGAAAATAGCCTACATGTGAAAATGTCTCAACAGCAGCCTCTTCGTGTTCTCCTCTGCTGGAGCAGCAATAATACGGTGGCAAAAATATCATTTTCAGGATCACAGAGGAAGAAAAAGAGGTAAAGCAAGAAAGGAGGTGTGATGATGAACCCCATATCACACTAGAGAATCATCATCTGCTCTCGCCACTGCATGTCCAAATTCTGCAGTGTGGTAATTTGCTTTATTCCCGTGTCATTCCTTCCCGCCATCTCCTGCTGTTAAAGCACATTTTTAGTCCATACATCCTCTTGCCTCTCTCCCAGTCTGGGGAGGACAGTACATGAAGAGCATTTCTGAGCAGGGTTGTGCCATGCAACTCACTTCTACTGTTTTAAAGTCACTGTACAGCTGTCAAGAGACCTACAAATTGTCATGCTGTGGTGGCTTGACAGGGAGATAAAGACAATCCTGGGAGGACATCAGTATGTGACGGATGCCCGCTTTCAGATGGAGAAAAGTATAATTCTGTGCCACACGCTGATCTAACCTCTCTGAGAATATATTAAGACTAAATTCTCTGTTTCAGTCAGCAGTTTATTACACATTGTCAACCTTATGTTTTTGCCACTAGTGTGCTGACTTCAGTCAGTAGCTTCTACAGAAGACACAACATATTTATATTTCTGTTTCTTTTTAATAGGATTTAGTTGATCATAATGCTTTGAATGTTTGCATTTATTCATTGTGGATTGGATTATCATGTCCCATTTTCCCTTTACTGCCTTATTTATTAATCTCAGTGGACTCTGTAAATGATGAGTTGATAATACGGCTGCTAAAATTCTATTGGGGGGGGGAGAACAATTCAGAAAATTAGAGTTATGAATTGCAGCAGCTCAATGGAAAAATATAAAATGTCAGTAAACAAACTGACAAATAAAAGATTGTTGAGCTAATATATTGTTGGTTTCATGATGAGTTTATTCTCTGTTGCAAATATAACTGTCACACAAATCCAATTTTATGAGCATAAATTGATTTCTGGATGAGTTTGAAAAATACATCATTACCTGAGATACATTTTTGCATGTCATTTCATAGTGTTTCACTCATCACAAATTAAATCACCTCTACAGGGGTAGAATATCTATGTGGTGTATGTTTCATCATGTATGATCAAAAGGTGCTGATTGAGAGTTAATAATCACAATGAGAGAAATTATTACAATTAAAGATTCCTATTCCCAAATGATGTACATCTACCATTGCTGACAGATAAAAACTGGGTGTCTCCCATGAGCACAAACAAAATATTATTTTTCTACAGATTCCCGTAAAACTAGAGTTAGTCAGGCCTGAACACTATTTCTACTGACCACATTTCTCCTGCTGCTGAGGACATACAGCAGATTAATAGTTCCAATCATGACTCCACTGCTCCATATAGTCCCTGTACGTGTTTTTAAATACTGAAAATTTTAATCTAAGGAATAGACTGTACAGCCCGAGCCATAAAACTGTAAATTCATCACTGAACTGTGTTTCTGTCTACACAAAGACAGAGGGGATGCACCGATGTATCAGCTGAACATCGATATTGACTGATATTCTCTTTGTTGACTGTCATCGGCCTACTGGCAGATAAGATGACATTCAGTGATGGCAGTGGCCGATGTTTTTCTGCTGTCATATCAATTTTGTGCAGGCTCAAAAGCAGGGCTCGAGACTAACAGCCGGAAACTTTCACGGGTTCACCGTCTTAGTGACTAGTTCTCATGCTGTTCACCTGCCTGATCACTAACCCTCCTGTCATTGCAGATCCCGCCACACCCATCTGCCCTGCAATCACCTCATTTCCCTTACCTGAGTTTTCCCCGCCCATCTCCTCACCTGGATCCCATTATGCTCATCAGTCACTCCTCATATACTGTACTGGCCCAGATTCTCATGCTCCTTGCCAGATTGTCTAGTGTGTTTGCCTAGCTTTCCAGCATTCTTTGTCTATCTGTCGGCTCGCCTGTTACCTTTTAGGCTACCCCGCCTGTTTCCCGGTCTGAAGATTTTTTGCCTAGTCCCTTGGTTTTGTCTGCCTGATCTGCCTGCCTGCCTAGTTTGTGACCCCTGCTTGTTTTTGGACTGATTAAAGAATATTTCTGTCTCTGAGTCTGTGCTTTTGGGTTTCTTGGTTCTGAGTCATTACAGAAACTTAAATTAATGAGCAGGTACAAGAAGAACACAATGACTGTTTGGGAAATGGGCTCTGTGATCACACTGTTGCTCAGAAAACGCGTTTGGGATGAACAGAGATCTTCCCCGAGATGTCTCTGGGACCAAAGGATGCAGTAAACTTACTATCGTCGTATCAGAGGATGCATTCTGTTGTTTCCCTGATAATGCTACATTGTGAACAACAAATCTGTGTTAAATTTGACAGGAGAGCAAGTTAAGGTTAGCTCTACGCAGCTGGTGGCCACAACTAACTGATCAAGGAGGCTGCATTTGGTTACATTATGATGTGTTCAAGCTCTATTCAGTAAAAATGAGTATTGGGTGAAGGTAAAATTACAATGTTCACATGATGTGTTCAATGTAATCATGTAAATGTAAATTTTGATAAGAAACTTGAATAAATAGTTTAAAGAAGACATTTGTTGATGTTTTCACAGCAATATAAAATAGACATTAGAGAGGGAATTTTGATAGTAAAAAGGCTTTTTAAGCACTTTTTTAAAATGTGTTTTTCATGTGAAAAGTTATATTAAAGGTTGTCTTATAAATGTGAATGTTTGAATCAGGTAGTGTAATGAAGGGCTTAATTATATTAAAACAGTTCAGTCATTTTTTGATGGTGTAGATATTTTTTGTTTTAATATAACAACAAAAACAAAATAAACAACAATATAAAAACACTGGTTTCAGCTATCGACCGTATTCTTATTCTAAACCCAGTTCAGACCAAAGATTAGTGATGAGACGAAACCATTTAAGAACGCTGCAGAGAAAATTTGGCTGCTCTGAGTTCGACTCAAGCCGGCTGATGGTGTAACCTGCAACTCAGCTGGTCAAATCGCCAGCGGCTGATTTTGGAACATTAAGCACGTCACCTGTTTCTACAGTCAATCGGCTTGTAGTTAAGCCTGCTGGTCAAGTCAAAATGACCGCAGATGGTGTGTTTGCTTGCTGCCGCAGGTGCTCCGTCCCCGCCGAGCCCTCTGCTCCGTCCTCAGGTGCTCCAGTGTTGGATGGTGGATCGCTGTTGCTGCTCGGTGTATGTGCTTATGCCCTCCACAAACACACACATTCTCATTGACGTACTAATTGGTGCTAGTTATTTAAATTATTGTGGCGTACTGATTATGAATACAGTCCATCTGATGCTCGTTTTGTTTCTGTTTTTCACTGTTTCATCACTACTACAAATGCAACTGTAGCCAGTATCTCACTATCCTCATTCATATTTTAAGAAGCTACAAATTATATTCTGCCAGTAAATAAGTCTGAAAAGCAGAAATCAGAATGGAAGTACAGAGAGTTGTTGCATAGAGGTGATACACCATCTCATGCAGTTGCATTGGTGTGAACTGGCAGGTTTTTAGAACGTTGCGTAACAGTGCATTGCAAGTAGTTAATTGTTTCAACTCGTCTCGTCGCAAATCTTTGGTCTGAACTGGGCAATCGATATCAGCATTGGCCCAGAATTTCAAAACCTGTGTATCCCTAAAAAATACGCAAATGTATTCTTTTTAAAAACGTATGCCCATAAATAAAAGGAAAGCATAAAGTGATCACAAAATATTGAATCAAAATGAAATTATAAATGCCTCTGCCTTTTAAAGAAACATCACTCACATGTGAATATGCCAAAGCTCACACCTCTTTTAGTCACAGATCTGCTCGTGAGCCGTGTGTTTTTCATTATATTCTTGGTTTTATAGGCCTTTCATGTTGCCATCCATCATGGCAGCAGTAGGCTTGACTTTTTCACAGAAGCTGCAAAAACAAACTTACATGATGGACAGCGGCAATACTCTAGCTGACGGCTTGTTTAGTCTGAGGAAGAGGCCTCTGCACTACCTGACATATGTGATGAGAACCAAATCAAATAACTAGAGCCAACAATATACACAAACACCGATCTGGCTTGTGTGTCATCGTGCACTGTGCTGTACTGTACAATAATATTCTTACAGCAGAGAGACTATATTGGATTGGCAACAAGAGGCCTCCTTAAGCCCCAGAGTAATTAAGGTCTTACATAACCTCTGTAACCATAGTAACACTTCTACAGTACTGCTTCAAACCACGATAACTTTTGTTAAACCACCAGCAACGGCGGTGTCTCTGAATTGTCAAACTCGATGTGATGATTACCAAACAGTCTTCATACAGTCAAAACAAAATGCACAACAGAGATATGCCAAAAAAACAAATCAATCATTGTATAAATTCAGGTGCTACACTTGACATAACGTGACATAAATCTCACCAAATGAAGTTATGATATCCTGGAATCTGTCTGCTCCGATCTTATGAATTATTCGGAGATAAGGACCATTCATCATTTTCGTCAGACTGCTCACAAGAATGGAAGTCACATTTCCCAGTGTGCGCTAAGGTGTGATTCATTACAAGTGCATTTTTGTGTGTGTGTGTGTGTGTGTGTTTTGTGTAAGGTTTTCTCTTGAGAGCCATGTATTTATGAGACTCTCCAGTGTAATTCTAATGGATTCATTACCCACTTGACTTACACGGTGTGTGTATGTGTGTGTTTTAGTGTTTCTGTGTGTGACTGCGAGTGAAAGCACACCATATGTGTCTGCTTCCTCTTTTTTTTACCGTGTGAAGTGACAATAGCAATGCCTCCTGTTGAGAAAGTGAAGAGACTTAATTTTTCATGACCACATATGTGAATTATTGATGTCATTCTTCGTCAGAGGTAACAAAAACCCCCATAAAGGCTTGCAGACAAAGGCACACTCTGACTTTCCTAACAGGTACCCCACAGAGATTCACAATTAATGACCTCACACTCACAGTGGCAGTAATATGATTCAATTAAGCCCCTTTTAGACGTGAACATTGATCTGTTAAAGTAATTGCTGCGTGATAAAAGAGATCTACAGCCCTCTTTTGTAGTATAGGAGCGAGCGGAAAGTAATGCCATAAAGAGAAAAGAAGGTTCACACAGGCTGCCTTAGCAATGAGAAATCAAACATTTTTTGCCTTTGGTTGAATGTTCACCCTCAAAGCTTGACTGCCATCCACCTACAGTGAGGGGATGATGCTCGCCCTTGCTTCATTAACTCCACTAGATGTTGTCTAAGCACCTGTAACCTCCCTGATATTTCCCTTTCACTGACATTCTACTGACTTTGTAGGTGAAGCGTTATGCTGGATGTTCACCCTCTAAGTGGATGGTATAAATGAAAGTTGAATGATTGCCGACACCTTTAAAACAGATGATCACCTGCCCATGTCACAACAAGGTTATTCAATCAAAATACAGTATGCTCATTCACAGGGTTTCTGTGGGATTCACCAAGTTCCCCAAATTTAGTACCTGTATTATGACCATACCATCCAAAATATGAGAAAATGATGAAAGCCAGTAGGGAAGGCCTAGAGTTATTTAATTATTGTTTTTTCCCAGTACTTCCCAGCTGTATAAAACAAAAGCTCCTCATGATATTATGAATTAAATGCAACCTGGCCAGATAAACAGCAGAAAATGGATAGATGGATTAACCATTTCAGAATTATTCATCTTTGTAAGTTCATTTAAATGTTTGCCTATATGAACACTTGCCCATTATGAAACCATAAGCATCCTGTCTACTGTAGCTAGTGATAGGAAATATGTTTGCTGCAGGTCTGATGGTGATAACTAATGAAGAATTGGGACTGAACAGCCTCCTGAGTGCATAACCCACTGTCACAACCATCACCCTTTGATCAGCTCGCAAAATGTTACTGCCTACACCAGACAAGACAAAGTGTTTCAGACTTTGGTAAATTAAAGTGAAGACTTTTAAATAGACTGAATCATAACGTTTTTTTTATAATAACCTATGGGTAGAAAACCCTTGTGTTATGTTAAATAAAATGAAGTAGACTATATTTTGAATATTTTCACTGCTTTACCTTGCCATCAGAAAGCCTTTTCCAACGGGAAACTGAAGCCGTGATCTCACCGCCACAAGTCTCCACTGACAAAAACAGTAATTTTACTTAGAAGAACACAGGAGTTGCTGGTCTACCACTGCCTCAGTTGGTTAGTGTATAAGGTAAAGTTAAGATAATATTCCAAACAGAGTGTACAATTAAACTGATTCATTGTTTTAGGTGGCTAACTGATTTCACATATCTCTGCAACTGGAATCACTTTCCAGTTGTCTACCTGGAAGTGATTGTTGTCAGTGTGACGTCAAGGTAATTCAGTCCAACCCCTTTTAAGGCCTTTCGGAGGAAACTGAATTCAATGCACTTTTAGACTTTTCAAGAGCTGCAAATACCTCCTGATAACACTGGTAGAACCCCTTTGGTGTAAGGAATCACAACTAGGTCTGTATGTGAAATTAATTCCACTGCTGTCAGAAGAGGGCAGCACAAGACACACATATAAAGGGCTACTATGGCAATTTAGAGCTGCACTCTCTAAAAATTGAGGAACTCACAAAAGACAGATTTAAAAAAGAATTGTCAACGTCAAAGCAGCAGAGCTCGTGTCATCCTGACTCTCAGGTCCTAGTATGGGTCACACTGCATAAACACTGGTCCTACACTTCCCACAATGCAACAAAAATTATCTTTACGCATGGTACAGTAAACACATGTCATTCAATCTCCACACCCCTGCTCTGTGACTCAGGCTTTTGTTATAAATGTATTGTTGAGATGCCACTTTACGAAACACTTTTCTCTGTTTCCTATATATTTAGATATTTGAGCCATAACATGGGCCACTCAGTCAGGGTCTTTTATAAAAGATGATGGCTTCATACTAAATTGCTGCATTTACTGAGAGGGGCTCAGTCAGCCAGTTTGCTTTACAGAACAGCAGTGTGTGTGTTTGTGTGTACATTATACTCATCAACGGTGCATTCTGCAGTGTCTTGCACGGACTGAAAGGGTTTTTAAAGGGCGGTGATGATGCAAGGCTGACTCAACCCCATGTCTCTCTAATTAGTGTAAGGACACAAAGCTCTTCTGTCGCTGAGAGAGGGGAAGCAAGCACCTGAGAGCCCCTTGAATAAAGGGAAATTTATCCTCACAGACAACAGTGACATGGTTCTTACTCCCCAAAATCTGATAACTTCCCTGAGTTTTGAATAACTTCATCATTTGTAGGAGCTCATCCAGGTGAGACGTTACTCAGGCAAACTTTATATTTAGGATGATGTCATGCACCGGGCATCCAGACACATTTAATTTAATTTTGTTTGGGTGCTTTCATGCAGAAAGAAACAGAATGAAAGGAGGAATACAAAGCACTTTGCAGACACTGGCCCGCTCCTCACCAAAGTA
The DNA here is from genome assembly GCF_006386435.1 of Epinephelus moara. Taxonomy (NCBI): domain Eukaryota; kingdom Metazoa; phylum Chordata; class Actinopteri; order Perciformes; family Serranidae; genus Epinephelus; species Epinephelus moara. The sequence continues at coordinate 35,510,627 of NC_065510.1, read as the reverse complement.
AGATGTCTGCCTGTGAAAAATACTTACTAAAAGTGAACAACTGTTCAAAAGTATGAGTGTGAATAAAAGTTAATCAAGAGGACAGCGGGAGGCTGGAAAAGAGAAGATTGGAAATGAGGAATGTGAAAAAAAGGAACTACCAATGTGGGAAGTCACTGTCGTCAGTGTTTTTGAAGGACATCCTGTTACCATAGTTACCTGAGTGCGGCGCGGAGCCTCCACGACTGTAGAGGGGAGGAGCCTGAAAGGCGTAGATGACGTCGCTATCAGCAATTGCTGTCAGGTCATCATCATCCGAAAAGGAACGCTGGAAACCCGTGGAGTACAACTCAGCCAGGATGACCTGGAGAAAGAGAGCGCACAACAGAGACGCTGTGAACTTTGTGCCTGCAGAAGTGCCTCAAGCAATCCTTGTAGGGCTGAACCAGATTTTCTCTACTTGCTGCAAACCCAATAACCCCCACAAGAGACAAAAAGAAATTTAATTTAGCTGAAAGGGAAAAAAACATTGAGCCACAATGGCCCCAAAACTGTCTCTCTGTGGCAGCTTACATGAGCATGACTCACCTGAATAAGCCAATAAACTTATGCGTGCAAGCAGGCTAATTCAGTGAGGAAATAAAAACTGGATACATCTGTAATCAGCTCAAAGAAATCAAAGTAAACCCCGAAGGTTGCTGCTTTAAATCCCTAGAAATATATCACATAAAGCAGCTTGTAAAAGACTAAAAGAAATTTCCCAAAAAAACACAAACTCAGAGAGCAAAACTTGGCAACTGAAATACATCAAGATAAAAATTCAGAACATGATCATCTGCAAAGGAAATTACACTGAGGACAAGTTTCTTTCTAATTATTATTTTAGATCTATCAAAAAAGTGTATTTCCTAGTTTCATATTCAAGTCAAACATCTTCAGTGCCCTCACAGTGACGCAGAAAAATTGTACTAAGTGAAAACTGCTGAATAGTTTGTGCTGCAACATATTTAAGTGCAGACTGAGAAGGTTTTTATTTTAACATAATTTATTTATTTGTGTTTCAAAATACTCTTAAACGGATTATTAAACGGCAGGTAACCATAGCAATGGCCCTTAACTCACTCACTCAGTTAATTCTCGCTGGTGAGACAGACCGAGCCATGGGTTTAACTGACTAAAATCCGACTTCTTATAATGGATGATGATTAATTCCCAGACAGTAAGTGGACAGTATGACAGACTGTGTGAGTATGTGTGTGCATGTGTCTGTCAAATGACCTGCTTCAGGTAAAAAAGTTTTTTCTTTGCCCCACAGAGTTTGTTTCTGTCCTCCTCTGTCTTTAGTGCTGAAATGATTGATATTAGTCTATCGAAAGACAATTAATCTCTCTCATTCTGATGCTCGATTAATCATCATCAAATGTCGAACATTTGCTGGTTGCAGCTTCTTAAATGTGAGAATTTGATGCTTCCCTTCGTCATTTATGATAGTAAATAAAGAGAATTTGGATTTTGGACTGTTGCTTGGACAACATTTTAAGACGTCACTTTGGGTTCTGGGTATTTTTGTTTTTACATTTGACTAAATGATTGATTAATCATAAAAATAATCAAGGGATTAATCAATAGTGAAAATAATCATTAGTTACAGCCCGATTCGCTGATATGCTTTTGTGCTTTGTTTGCATTTATGTTTTGGTGTAAACTGGTAGGAATTAAAGGCAGAAGCAATAAGAGTGATGGCGGTGTGAGTATTCCTACTCTCACAGATGCAACAGCACTTACAGAGGAGAGTGGGAGATGTTAATTAAGCACAGCGTCTACACACACAGTCCTGAGAAGATGTCTAATCAGTAAGTGAAAACACCTGTGTGGGCAGACCATAGGTGTGTAAGAGATGCAGCAGCATAACAACAAAATCTCATCCTGTGAACTGAAATGAATTTCCTCTTCAGGAAACCAGGGAAATTGGAACAATTCATCTGCTAGTTTGCAGAATAATTCAACACAGAAGTTGAACTGTGCGAGAATGCTAACCGTTTTGTAAATCTGCCCTTAAAAACTCAAAACTACTTCATGGTCCGTTAGCTGATTTTAAAAGATGTTTGCCCCTCAGGAAATCAAACAGAAGAACGTTGATGCATCAACACTGACATGAAGTTAAATCGAACTTCCAGGCAAATAAATAGCAGACACTGAGGGCCAAAAGATGACATTAAGAGCATCACTCATCTCATCCCTCTATTACACTCAGACACTTGTTTACTATACAGTGAATCTCAGAATAGATTCTGACATACAGGTACAGCTGTTCTTAAACAACAGATAGTGGAACAATGCGCTGATGACCCATGAAAAAGGACATTTGAGTCTTTGCTTCTCTTACTCTCCTGCTGCTGTGGACACAGGTTTAAAAAACCCAGCAGTGTTCATCATACAGTATGTTGTCGGGCGGGTGAAAGATTTATGAACACACCTCTGGAATCTTCTCCTGTTGCCTCTCTCTTGTTGGTGACATTTCAGCTTACTGTGTGCATGCATTCAAGTGTTACCATGCTATAACAGAGAACTCGGTTTGACTATGTTGTTTTTTTAACCTGTGCTTTACTTTTTAAGTATTGGCCATTACTCTTGTGAAGAAAATATTTTACTCACTGACTTCATGGCTGAGGTTTTAAACATGCTGACTGTTTTACTGTTTTTCATTATCTAAACCACTAACATTCCAGATGTCAGGATAATGATTACCCAATCATCCACTGTAAACATTTACTAGAGCTAACTAACTTCCCGGTTGAACTTTAATCTACTGTACTTGGCACAGTAATGGATGGACTTCATTTTCACTTTTAAATAACAGCTTGAGGTGATAGTTACTGGACTTTTACTTGTTATACAGAAGGAAACAATGCCTCCACTCCAATTAGGCATCCCAGATTATTTTTATTATTAATACGTTTGTTGAGTTTCTTTTGTTTATTTATTTTTTGTGGCATTGTAATAATGCCTGCCAAAACTTTACAGAGCCCAAAGTAACATTAAGTTGCTTATGAGGTCCCATCAACAGTCTAAACAACAAAGATACTTGAATTTAAATAATATAAAACAGAACAAAGCAGCAAATCACTTTAAAGATGCTGGAACTATTAAAAGTTTGGCACTTTTGGACAAAAAAACAAACATGGATTATATAAAAAAAAAAAAGCTTTTCATAAAAGCCCAGAGACTATTATTAGTTATTTTTCTGACAAATTCTGACTATTTTGTGGTTAATCTATTGTTTTTTGTTTGTTTGTTTCATAGTTTTCCTTTTTTTAGTTGTATTTTGTTTCTTTTTGCCTTGGATTTTTAATTATATATTTGTTTTACGCTATGAAGTAATATTTGTTTGCGTGGACCCCAGAAAGAGTACTTGCTACCTTGGTAGTGACTAATGGGGATCCAAATAAATAAATAAAATAGAATAAAGATCGGCCATCACCAAATAGCGAACTGCAGTCCAACCCAGACTGTGCGACAGTTCTATCTGAGACCCGTGACAACTTTCTGATGAATGAATAAGGATAAATAATACATTCTCCAGAGTGCTGTTTTGTTTTTTGTTTTTGTTTTTCTTCCGACAGTCACGGCCATAGACATCGGGGGCAGCTAATGCAGTTAAGACGGCAACAGCCTCACTCAACTGAGCCAATCAAATCGATTGTTTGCCGACAGTTTGGTAGAGAGAACAACAGTGTAACAACAACAGCGAGAGATGTGAAAGAGATATCAGCATGGAGCATGAAGCAATGGACCCTGCTACTTTCTGGCTACAGACTGTGTCTGAGAACACTAGTGTTATCACAATACTGGAATTTCTAACTTTGATACTATGTCATGAAAAATGTTATTTGACACCATAACAGGGCTATAACATGAAGACTACTTTGCTTTTCTTGGTTGGTGACAGAGAATAGCACTATGACTGTATTAAACATTAACAATAATTCTAACTTTTTTTTACATGTATTCTTGTGGTAGTGCACATGTTCAAAAGCCTCTGAGAGTGTCACAAAAGGCAAAGAAGAACAAAACAAAATCAAGCCGCAGAAGCCTATGTGCAACCGGGGCGAATGAGGTGAGTGGTGAGAAGACAGCACTGTGAGTGAGTTAGTGAGAGGAGGCGGGGCTAGCAGTGTGTGTCAAATAGCTGGTGGAGAGAAGAGAGAGCCAGAAGACGCAGCAGATCATGATGTGTCAATACTGCAGAAAATGAGCACTGAAATAGTTTAAAATACTCAGAATCAATATGTATTGATATATTTTTTACAACACTACCATCAGAGTTGGGTATAACGCGTTACTTTGATTACTTTTTGCAGTAACGAGTAACCTAACGCGTTAGTTTGCTGTTTGAGTAATCAAATACTTGAGTACATTTTCAAACAAGCCATCAGTTACTTCCGTTACTTTTAGAACGCTGGTCCTTCAGCTCCGAAACAGCAACGGCTGTTGTTTGGTTCTAATAATGGAGATAACGTTAAACCTATCAGTCTGAAAGAAGCCACGGAGCTTGTGGCTCGCTACGTGGTCGGAGAAATGCTGCCGTTGTCTACGGTGGAGTCTAAATAGGTGGAGTAGGACTCGCTGACAGACATATTTCAGACTCAGGACTTGCATTATGCCTGGTACACGCTACACGCTGGTACTCACCAATTATCCCCGGTCGTCTTTCACGGCGTGTGTGATGTCATCGGGTTATTCTTGTCCTATTTTTATTACTTTCACTATTATTTGAGTCACTGTGTGTGTTCATGTGCCAGCCGACATGTTGTTGTAGTCACCTAAAAGCGTCAGCAGATGGCAGGAGCTACATTTGAAGCGCCATACGTAAACTATCAAGCTACTGTATCTTCCACAGGAAGTTCTGACAAATGTTTCAGAATAAAAGCCTATTTAGAAAATGGAGGGATTCTCTCAGCCGAGGTTATAAGGGGCTTTTAATTTGAAACAAGTGTTGAGTTTGAAATGACGGTGCGATATGTTAACTTTACAAAGACAACGGAGCGGATAAAAAGTAAATATATAAACACACAGAGGGATTAATAAATAACGGACCGTCTATAATGTAGTTTGTTTCAAATGAAGCTGGGAGCCTCTGCAGTTGTGGTGAGTAAAAGCCCCGCCGCTATTTGTTAATGTTATTACTTTATGTCCGACCGTGAGGATGTACCATTGTTTGCTAGCTTGATGCTAATGACAGTAACGTTAACTCAGCGGGTTGACAAAGTGCCTCTGCTGTTTCACACCATCATTTCCCCCTTTTACTCTGTGTGGTAACATCCCTAGAGGAAATATTAAAAACGCTGGGGTGTTGTTGTCATACAGTTGTCTACGGCAGCAGATCGTTCTGTGTTTCTACTGGTCAAAGTGACGGCTGTGATGGGAGAATTGGATCTCAGTGAAGGGCAAGTGGTCCATAACTTTAATTTTGGAGACAAAAAAATGTAGGCTTAGCACCCTGTGGTCCATTGCCCAATAGGAAATGTAGAATACTCAAAAGTACTTTAAAAGTGCTTGAGTTATACTTTTCTCAGGGAGTAACGTTGGAAGTACTTTTCGAAGTAATTGAGTTACTTTACTCAGGGAGTAACGCAGTAAAGTAACTGGTTACTTTTTTAAAAAGTAACACAGTAACGTACTTTGATTACTTTTAAAGTAACCCTTACCCAACACTGACTACCACAGACCTTGACCACTGACTTACAGCAGTGAGTCCAGGCTCACCAATGAGCACCTACACACGTGCGTTAGGAATGCCAGGATTCAGTCACAGTCCTATTTTCCTGAAGCTCTGTTTGCAGTTTTTCCAAAAAGGGCACTTTTCTATTTATTTATTTTAGTCAGAAGATTCAGGCTTGTTTTCTTTCACATGAAATGTAGACCTTAGGTTCATTGTGCTGGGAAAAAATGTTTTCCGTACGAGTGCCATTCAAGCTTAATGTGTCTGTGCAGTATGTTGAAAGTATCCTACTTGGAAATCGAGCATTGTTTATTTTATTTTAATAGACATGGAGGTTAGTTATAGGACACAGTTTAGACATTATGAGGCTGAGACCTTTGCTGGGAGGAAAATTTAATTTCTGGGCCTCTTTGAATTTTAATTGAATTCCCCTGCCATAGATAGTTATGGTCCACCCACACAGGTGTTTCCACTTATTTTAACCTGATTCAACATTTTCTCAGGGCTGTGATATGTGGGAGTCTGCAGACTGCTTGATTTACATCTCCCTCACTCTCCTATTACACCTAGAGTTTAGTGACGTCATTTAATTTCTAGCATAACGTCACAATTTTACCCAGAGCAGAGGTCTCTCTATGTGTGTGTGTGTGTGTGTGTGTGTGTGTGTACCTGGTCCGGGGAGATGTTGCCCTCCTCTGCCACCATGGCTCTGAGGCAGGACAGGGAACCAAAGAGAGGTACAGCCAGCCCCACCCGCAGGTACCTCTGACCCTTCGTACTGAACACCAGCGTCACACACATCGGCCTGTGGGGCAAACAGAAGATGAAGGGAGGAAGTGCGTATGTGTGTGTGTGTGTGAGGGAGGGAGGGGTAGGAGGACAGATAGAGGAAGATAGATGATATGCTAGAGCAAAGTGCCGAATTGTTTTGCAATTCTGATTTTGCATGTTTACATTATTACAGATTCCAAACACACCCTAGCATACTGAGTTATTTACATATTTGTATGCAGACACACACACACACACATATCAGGTGTTGCGCACATCCCGTTCGGAGACACACATATCAGCCAAAACCAAAAAAGAGAGAGAGACTAATGCAATTGTGCAGAATTCAAGGACACTGGGGGCAACAGAAACTGCATTGTCAGTTTGTTCCCGAGATGTATTGAGTCTTGATGTATTTCAGCTGCTAAACAGCAAAACAAAACATTCAATAAAATGAGACTTTGAACTGCACTTGTGAGCTGTTTAATGTCTAATAAGGTTGGGGAAAAGATTTCCTCTGACAATACTGTTGTACAAAATCTAATTTCATGAGCATAAACCATTCGATTTGTCTGCGTCTGGCTTAATATCTGAAGTGAATTAACTATTTTCAGATGTCGTCTTGTTGTGTTTCATTTTTCCCTTGAGTGTGTGTAGATTTATGTGTGACTGGACATGACGAGCTAAACCAGCACATTGGCGATGGTCCCGAAGGAGGCTGCTGTGTGCTGGGACACGTCTGATTTACAGCAATCTGCACACGTCCTGTGAGGGATGCAGGGACGGGAAATGATGGAGGGATCATAGAAAGATGAGAGAACATAAATGAGAGAAGCTAGTACCGAGGAAAAAGACAGAGCGGGGAGACAGAGTAAGGTCACGCCTTCTCATTTGGGAAGAAGGCGGTGTAATCGCTGACACCTCCACTTCCTGTTTCCCATCATGCATTATTCAGGTGAGTAATGTGTTAGCAGTGGGGAGGCTGACAGGGCAGACGGCAGAGGATCTGAGCAGCTGTTTTGTTTACGTTGTTAGATGCTCCTGAGATGAGAAACCGAGATGTGCAATGAAAAGGCATGAGAGGTGTGGGATGACACTCGAGAGGAACAGGAAATAGAGATGTCATCTAACAAAGTAGTCTTTTTTTTTTTTTTTGCAGCCTCCCAGCCCCCCTGCTGGATTCAAGTCTGATAGTCTCTATTAAGCAGCAACCTCTCACATGTTGCCCCAAGAAGCACCAAGAGTGCTAAGTTCTCTGCAGGTTTAAAATGCTGTCGGGAAAAACCACACTAGAGCCGACAGCCTGGTCTCACTTCCAAGGTGTCAAAAGCGCTCCCCAGCCGTGTCACTATGATGCCACCGGGGACACCCTGTAACGTAAGACACCACAGGCTTTCAATCAACTCCAATGTAGATCCATCTGCATCATTGTAAGACATTCAGAGCAACGGAGAACTATTTAAAAGCATGAGTCTCAGCTAGTTCGAGTGAGGTTTAACACACAGTGTTAATATATAATAACACAATGCAATCTTAATCCCAGAGTCTGTTGCTGTTTACCCAGGAATCTCCTTCTGTTGCCAGTGTATTGGGTTTTTTTCATATTTTATGAACTGTAGTTCCCTCTGCACCACTGTATGTAACATAGTATATTCCACATTACTTTAAACTTCTTGGCACTGTTCCCTGTTCATCTGGTATAAGTGCATTTGAATTTAATAAGACAATTAATTAATCTAATAAGAGGAATCATGAGTTTATTTCACACTTCACATGACTATAAATAGACTTGTGAGAATGTTATCAAATCATTTCAAATATTTGACCTACATGTTGAGTACGCAATTGGACACTTGAACATCCACAAAGTGACAAACAAGGTCCTAATACTACCCTGAAAGCCACACAAAGGCCCAGTGAGACCTACAGATGTCATTCATATTAGTGACTTGGTCACTCTTTAAAGACATTTCAGAATATTTGAAACTGTTTTAGAAAAAATAACTGAAGTAAGAATTATGCAAAGATTGACTGTGTAAGGTAAGATCCGGAGAAAACACTCAGAGATACTGCCATCCTCCCTTTCTTTCTGCCACACCGGCATTATCTGCAGCACCCAGACCTCAATGCCCCACTGCCAGCCAGGCCCTGCTGTGTCTCTGGGGGCCCTCAGACTTATCAGGCATTCTGTTGGGATACTGCTGCAGCAGGACGATGCAATGAGGCCACTGTGTGTGTGTGTGTGTGTGTGTGTGTGTGTGTGTGTGTGTGTGTGTGTGTGTGTGTGTGTGCGTGTGTGTGTGGATCAGGTCAGTGTGGGGGGCCAGCAGTGAGTCCAAAGCGAACCTGAATGAATTTCCCTCTGTGCTGGGCTCAGGCAGCGGCAGACACAGACCACACACTGTCAGAGAAGTCGCGCTGTAAAACTGAGTTTGGGGTTCGCACTGTGGGAACCATGCAGGGAGGATTCAGAGCAGCGGTGTCTGCATGTTTGAAGATAGGAGGATTCACCGAACACTGAATGTAAGCAAATCATGAAATCGTGTGAATGGATTTGAACTGATTTTTTTTTTTTTTTTTGTCTTTAAAGATGTCTGAAGCATGACTGGACACATGGGCAGAGGGAGAAAGGGGATAAGATGAGACACAACCTTCAATGTTGTGTTCACCCAGTATGCCTTGGTCACCAAGATGCCTCTCATTCAACTGCTTTTAAAGGCCCTGCCCTGTTTTCAGTAATTGCCTGAATACAAATGTCCATCCTCCAGACTGGCGGACTGAGCCGTCACGAACTTCAGTTGTATGCACTGTGATGTGTTTACTGGCATCACATAAAGTCTGCGCGGGTGCAAGACTGCAAGCCGCTAATAGACAGGCTGCAAGCGACAATTATAATCATGTACATAAAGTGGTGGCTGCCCTCATATTCCTCACACAAGTTGATGAATAGCGTCTGCTCATATGATCTGTCTCTGCAGATAACAAGATCTATAAGTCCCATATATAGGCTCTTTGTGAGGGATAAAAGTCATATTCACACGCACACACACACACACACACACACACACACATACACACACACGCATTCAAATACAGAAATGTTTGTGATTAATGACCAGACTATGACTAAATAAATTTGGTATTACTTACAATGGAAGAACTTCTTCTGTTTTTCAGTCATTTGTTAGCTTATATATTTGGCACCACACTGCATAGCTTTAGGCGGTAGGCTATAACAATACAATGTATTTTGACTACCCCTATAGACTACTTCTACATGTTTGTGTATCATGATGTGGTTGAATATTATTTTTGACCTACATGATTTAAGTAAATCACAATATCGCCTCTATATTGCAATGAACTATAGGTAATTAAATCAGTGACATCTATACCCCCAGCAGACTTTCTTGAAGTCTGCAGAAAGACCACCTGAGGTCCCTTGTGGACTGGATGAATTGTAGATTTGGATGGCCCTCAGCACTTGCAGACTTCCCGGGAACATGCCTAAAAAGTCTGGAAATTTGAATTCATCCACTGTGGCTGATTAGACCACTGCTCAGGTTGAAAGTGGGCTGGAGTTTCGATGGAAATTACTTGAGGTCTCTCATTCTAACATTTGGAATGATGAAGGTGTAATCTGTCCCGCCCTGACAGATGCAACAAAGCTTACTGAAGACTCAGGAAGATGTTAATCAATTACAGTTTATACACACCCACACAGTCATGACAAGAGATCTAATCAGGAAAAATTATCAAAATCACCTGTGTGGGTGTGTAGGGTCTTTAATTGGAACCAGTAACTGCTTGCTGATGCCTATCATACACTTGAGCCACAAAGTCTCATAACCATCATCCTCTCTCTCCCTGTTTGCATCTCTGTTGTCAAAATAAAAAAAAAGTCCTTTGTACATTCCCTCTGCCTCTCTTCTTTTCTCTCTGTCTCTTTCTTCATATGTCAGAGTCGTACTGTCTTACAGTCCGACCTTGCTGACATGCAGCTTCTGCTGCTGTTAAAAATGGAAACGACACAGAAAGTGTTTGGTCAGGGACTTTTGATGGCCAACATTTATCACTCTGATATGACCACGGCCAGTAGCTGTTGGTGTGTGGAGTATGAGCAAATGTGTGCCTACACATGTCCGTGTAGTCATATTCTACAAATTCCCTTTGGAAATGTGTGCTTTAACAGTGCATCTGTTATGATAGATGTCTTTTTCTACTTATCCATTGAGGCAAGTCATCCGGCTATATTAGGTAATCTAGACGCTCATATCTGTATCATTGATATCAGGTGACAACCTCATACATCTAGAGTGTCAACTGCTTTATCATTTTGTCCTAAACACGGCCAAAAACGTATTTTGTTAGGTCATGTTGACCATGACCTTTGACCTTCAACCACACAATTCTCTTCAGTATAGTCTTCAGTCCAAGTGGATGTTTGTGTCAAATTGAAAGAAATTCCCTTAAGGTGTTGTTGAGATATCACGTTAACAAGAATGAGACGAATGCAGTGTCACAATGACCTTGACCTTTAACAACCAAAATCCATCAGTGCATTGTTGAGTCAAAGTGAACATTTGTACCAAATTTGGAAAAATATAATCCCTCAAGCTGTTCTTGAGACATCACCTTCATGAGGATAAGATGAATGCAAAGTCACTGCGACCTTGACCTTTGACACTTGACCACTGAAATCTAATAGGTTATCCTTGAGTCCAAGTTAACCTTAGTGGCAAATGTGAAGAAATTCCCTCAAGGCGTTTTTTAGATATTACATTCACAAAAATGAGACAAACAAGGTCACAGTGACCTTGACCTTTGACCTATGGCCACAAAACTCTAATCAGTTCATCATTAAATCCAATTGTACATTTATGCCAAATTTGAAGAAATTCCCTTGAAGTGTTCTTGAAATATTGTGCAGACGGACAGATAGACTGACACGCCGAAAAAACATAATGCCTGCAGCCACGGCTATCCCCGTTATGGAGGCATAAAACTCAGCAAAAGTGGATTAGAAGAACTAAAGTTGAGGAACAGACAGCAAGCAGAAAGTCCAAGTTATTCCCTTAATACAGTGCTGCAAGGCAGAAAAACATGTGCAGTGCCATCATCAAATAATATCTGATATATATACAGTACTTATAACTCTATATGTGTGTTATACATCACCTGGTTTGCCGTAGGGGGATAGGCAGGGAGATACATGAAAATGGGTCGAAGGTGTTGCTCTGCTTAAGGCAATGAGGGCACGTCAGAGAAGACCTGGAGACAGACAGACAGACGGAAAGAGCAATTTTAATCATTTCTGCAGTACATGACCTCAGCTCACCATTCACTCTCAGTTTGATATTCTTGAAATAAATAGTACATATTTTCACTCTCCACAGCCTCTTTTCCCCAATTTTTCCCACTTCACTTGGTTTTTGGTCCATTTTCACCTCAGCCAATCCAGTCACAAAGCCTAAATTCGACAACAGCGCTTATCAGAAGACAGCTCTTTTAACTTTACAGGAGTTTATACACAGCGCTGGACAGATGGATCGACAGATATCTATATATATACCTACATGCCAAATCCTCACATTTCCTCTAAAGTATGGAGTTAAAGTGCAGTACAAATTGACTGTCTTATGTGCTGCATGCAGTTAAAACCTCCATGGTGGTTAAATGTGAATATTCGACGTGGACACTGGTGAATACTAAGCACTGAATCAGGCCATCTGGACTCGATCTGCTGTTGAGAAAAGGGCAGCAAAGCAGCAGGGGTGGGATGCTGCTCAGAATTTTAGCACAGAAAGCCCAGAGTTAGGCAGGTGAGATATTGCAGGAAATTAAAAGGGCTGTATCCTAAGCTGGAGAGGAGAGGAGGAGTAGTATGGAGAGAGAAGAAAGCAGAGAGGAAAGGTAAAGGATGAAAGGTGGAGGGGATATAAAGGCAGAGAGGATAGTGGAGAGATGGTGGAGCCGAGAGGAACAAAGATGACTTGAGACTAAAACGAAGGGCAGCAGACACAGCAGAGGTTGGAAAGGCAGAGGAAACAAAAGTGAAGAGCAAAGAGACAGAGATGAAGAGAAAGACAACAAAGTGCGGGGCTCAGTGGGAGGACAGATGAAAAATGAACAGAAGGTTGGCAGCAGGACCGTCGAGTTGACAAAAACTAGAAAGCAAAGCTGATGGAGAAAAAAGACATGGACAGGACCCGTCAAGGTCTTAGAGCCAACGGGTGTGCAGCAGATCAGAGTGGAAGAATGACATGAGGCTAGAAAAACTGACAATCCCAACCTATGGGCTGCTATCAGCAAAAAATTGCAGCCAAAAACAGTTTTCAAAGACAGATAGTACTCAGTGACCTCATTATGATCTACGGGAAACACTGTTAAAAGAATTTTGGGGGAATATGCTTCTTTGCTTTCTCGTCAAATAAGTTCAAATCAGTTGAGAAGATCAATGCCACTGTTATGACTGTGTGTTAAATATGAAGCAAGAGGAGTCAGTTAGCTTAGCTTAGCGTAGCCTAATGAACTGGAAACAGGGGAACAGCAAGCCTGGCTCTGTCCAAAAGTAACCAAGTCCACTTGTCAGCACCTCCAAAGCTCTCTAACTAACACATTATATATCTAGTTTAATTTATATGAAAAAACTTGTAAAAATTACAATTTGTCGGTTTAAAGGGGAATATGCATGGGCTATTTCTTGGCCAGGTGCAGTAACTTCTAACAGTATTTGTATGGATTAAACAAACGATATTTAAGATGTTAATTACTGATCTGTAGTGGTGCTGGTAGGTGGATTTTGTTGCCTTTGGATGGATCTAGGCTAGCTGTTTCCCTCTATTTCCAGTCTCTATGCTAAGCTCAGCTAAGCTAACTGACTGCTGACTGGAGTTTTAGGCCCAGTGTCCACTAACGCGTTTTTACCCAGCTAAAACGCCAGGTGCTCCTCAGGAAACGCCCAGCTGGGAGCGTTTGAAACACTTTGGAGGTGCAGCCTTTTTTCAGCTGAGGTGCTTTGGTTGCATTGAGACGCTATGATACGGACTAAACCCGGAAGTAAACATGTCAGCAAAAGGTAAAGTAGTTGCTCTGGATGAGGGGAGGGCTGAAGCATGCAGGGAGAGAGGACAGCTTTTAGCTTTTTATCTTTATTTGACAGGACAGATTAGGTGTGAAAGGGGGAGTAAGTGGGGATGACATGCAGCAAAAGGCCGTGGGTTGGAATTGAATCCGGATCGCTGCGGCAAGGACACAACCACATGAGCTACTGGGCACCCCCAGCCCCTAATATTTATACACAAAACAGTGGTATTGATCTTCTCATCTGGTTCTTGGCAGGAAAGTGAATGAGCATATCTCCCAAAATGTTCAACTATTCCTTTTAGACATAAATGTAGCAAACAGCACAGCCCTAGGCCAACAAGCTCATTTTTGTTGCTCTATGACTTGACTGTGTAAGTGTTACATGACAAACCCAGTAACACTTGATTGTGTAAGTGTTACTGGGTTTGTCATGTCAGTTATGGAGGTGTTTTACAGCTCTAACCTGTATTTAATTAAGGCCTAATCCCATTTCTTATTTTTACCTTTACCCCTCCAGCGTCCCTTTCCCCTCGGAACAGAGTTACAAAGGATAATGATTAAAATCTTCCTGTCTGACAGTGGTTCTTAAACTGTGGGTTGGGCTCCACTGGGAGGGCATAGAGCCTCTGCAGGTGGATGATCAGGACAAAAATACGGAATGAAAAAAGCTGAATGAACATGATTTATGTAGGGAAAGCAAATAAGGGTTTGTTGATGCTATCAGGCTGGTCTTTATTTCACAAAAATTCAATATGGATCCTTTTTTTATTAGTTGCTTCCCCAGTTATTGTTAACAGTTGATAAAACAAACAAAAAATATTGTGGGATGGGGGGGGGGGGAGTAAGATACATGAAATGATTAATGGCAATAAAAGTACATAAAAAACAAACAAATGCAGCAGTTTTGCTGCTGGACTTCAGTTAAATTTTAGGCATCATATGCCATCACAGTGGGGAATGTCACTAGAAAACATGTCGAAATGTGGTACTGTCATGCACACATCAGCAGTAACATTGTAATGTTAACTAGTAGTTAGCTACGAGACATCAGCACACTACTAGTCATTTCTTATGCGTGTCATAAAGTAAAGGACCATAATACATTGAAAGTACATTAAACTAAGATAATATGACAGTTATTGTAATTTTTTTAAATAGTTCTTAACAAAGAAAATGTTAAAAATATTGCTGATTATTTCTCATAACACTCAGTTTGAAGCATGCCCCTGAAAAACCTCCACATGTAGGGCCATGCAGCTTCAACACTTAGCTCTGCACCTCTATCCAAACAAGAATCAGGACACCCTACCCCTAGAAGTGACCGCGCAAAACAGAGGGGTAAGGGCTTAGGGGTAGGGCCAAGATGTGTATTGGTATTAAGCCATAAAGTCAAGTAACATCTGTGTGTTCAGTCTCAAATATTTTCAGTAAGTCCTCAATATGTCTCCACTGCAAAAACTACCAGGAATCCCTCAAGGGATTATGTGATGGAATCAAGCAGTCGTCTGAAACTGCACAGTGTGGGAAGGGCTAAGCAAATACAATAAAATTCAGCTCTGACTACAAATCCACAGTAAGTTTCCAGTTATGCACATTCCTGAGTGAGTAATGCTTCTGCTTTTATCTTAACAAACCATGAGCGAAACTTCGCCTCGAATAGCCTGCTGTCCTTCCCTAAACTTGACTGTAATCTAGCCTTTTTCATATGGCAGTCAAGTGAAAACACCATGTTCAGTTTGTTCTCGAGTCACATAATCCCCTCATAGTGTTCGAACATAATCCTTTTATTCACGTGAGATCACGTAATGCAATTCAGTGGCTGTGTTGCCTTCCGTGTACTCATTTTGAAGTTTTAGCCAATTTTAAAGCACTGATTCAAACCATTACATTCTCCACTCAAACAATTTCCCTGAGGGAACTTGACAAACATAGCTGAGTTACCCATTTGTCTCCATCAGAGAGAAACCTATTATTATGTATAGGATAATAAGCTTTCAACCGGCTTGAAACTACTGATGCAGCATTAACTGTGGTCATTCCTTAGTAGTTAAGTGCAGTTATATAAAAGTAGTTTGAAAAAGTAAGTGTGGATCTAAGTTGCTGAGTGTTTTAAATGTGACTTCTGTATTGCACCCAAAACTTTAAAGAAGTTTCTTGATACCTGTGTTGATATTTCTCTATTTTATTTCTGCCACTGTTTGCATTTGATTCTTGAAGGAAAATTAATGCAATTTTGCTGCATAATGCTCTCTTAACACTGACAGCGTCTAGCATGTGTTCATATTTCCTGCGTGCACGCTGCCAGATGCTCGTTTCATCTCCCGGCGTCTCACTATAATTTCTGCCAGCTGAGCTGTATCCAAGTTTGTGGAGATACAAACTTGTCAAATGTACAAATATGCTGGAAATAATAGAACACTTCTCAAACTCCACATTTCCTCGCTGTCAGTGTTGTAACCAGCGTGCCGTGGCAGCCAGTCGAGGGCTCGCTAATGATGCCAGTTTGTACTCTGTAAAGCGGACTGACAGGTTGTATTCGCTCACACACACAAACTACATTTGCACACCTTAAACTCTGCACTTACTTACACTGAAATTCACATATGTGCGTGCAAGAACATTCGCATGCACCAAAAAACCCCACAGCATCACTTAAAAGCTTGTGGTGAGGTTGACAGTGTTTCCAGTTTGGTGAAGAATACGAGTTAAGTATTGCTGCTAATGTCTGTGTGTGTGTGTGTGTGTGTGTGTGTGTGTGTGTGTTTATGTGTGTGTAATAGACAGAGAGCANCACACACACACACACACACACATACACACAAACACATGCACAACACAGCAGCAGCTGCTCTTATTTATCATAAAGAAAGTTGAGCTGCTCAGCATACCCTCCGATCTGCTCTGAGCTAAATAAATAACACTCCACCGGCAGCATCTCTAAATATTATGCAGTATCACGCTGCACGATTCCAGCATTTTTCACACTGTTATTCTAAAATGAGAAGCTTTGCAGCACAATGCAGGGAATGATGTAGGTGATGTGAATGTGCAGCACAAAATAGACTGGGATGTTGGTATATGACACACGCCGTATAAAAGCTATGTGATCCATCAGTTTTTGTGTCAGGGATGAGCTGATGTTTGCTAGAAAGTTTCTTTGACAACTGACAAAAATGTGCATCGACCTATTAGTAGTATATTATTTGCAGCTGATAGTACGGTGGATTTTTGTATTGGTTATTCTATTTTGTTTAGGGATGTCCCGATCCAGCTTTTTCCACTTCCGATCCGATACCGATATTACAGCCTTGAGTTTTGGCCGATACCGATACCGATCCGATCCAAGCGCGTATTATACATATTCACTTATTTTGTTGTCAGTCATGTTAGAAAAGGTTGGATCAAGCGATATTACTCTAACAAGAACAACTACTTAATCGGCTTAGTTAGAATGATCCACAACAGTTAGTATGAGAAACTGACCTGTTTATTGTTAACAGGGTTAAATAAACAAACTTTAAACTTGAACATTAACATTAAATAAAAAATATAGCTGGTTTGCTTTGGCTGCTTTGGCCCCTTAATAAATAGAAAATAAATCAACACAAGAAATCTTTAAAATGTCTAACATTGAAATTAAAATAGCAGCAAGACTCCACACACTTGTGCTTTGGCCCCCTAATAAATAAAAAATAGATTAACACCACAAGACATTGTTGACATTTAACAAACAATGCAGCCTTTCCTTTTCAGTTATTTTAGTAGTGTCAGTGCCAGCCTGGTGCTGCTGTTTCCTGGGACCAACAGAGGGGACAAAAAACCACACACAATATTGTACAACTGTTTAAACAAGCAATAGTCCATCCATGGCTCCAATTTCACTAATTGTGCCCAAAACAATGCCATCAGTGCTCTTTACTTAAACAGTAAGAGTGTAAACCAAATAAAAATATCACTCTCAAAAAACCAGAGCAGAAAACAAATAGTCAGTTAACTAAATTGACCGCTACTCTTCCTACCCTCCATGTGTATCTGCCGTCTGCATGCTGGCTTGGTGGATTGATAGTAAGAGCTGGAGCAGATCACTGGAATGGACTGCTTGAATCGCGGAGCGCTGGGCTGGCCGGAAAAACTGGATCTGAGTTCTTGGATCGGCATTTTTCCATGCAGTCCGATCCGATGCCGATGCACGTTTTTTGCTAATATCGGCAGCCGATACCGATCCGAATATCGAATCGGGACATCCCTAATTTTGTTATTACTAACCAACACTGGTTAATAAATTAAATAGCACCTTTGATGCTCATTTTCAGGTTCATACTTGTAGTTTGCAAAATAGTTTGCAGCTGAGTGTAAAGCGGTCGGGATGAGAGTCAGCACCTCCAAATCTGAGGCCATGGTTCTCTGCAGGAAACTAGGTTGGGAGTGAGTCACTACCTCAAGCGAGGGAGTTCAAGTATCTCGGGGTCTTGCTCACGAGGGAGGGTAGAATGGAGCGTGAGATGGATTGGCAGTTTGGTGCAGCTTCTGCAGTGATGCGGGCGCTGTGCTGGACCATCGTGGTGAAGAGGGAGCTAAACCGGAAGGCAAAGCTTCTGATTTACTTGTCCCAACCCTCACCTATGGTCATGAGCTCTGGGTAGTGACCGAGAGAACAAGATTGCAGGTACAAGCAACGGAAATGAGTTCCCTCTGTGGGGTGACTGGGCTCAGCCTTAGAGATATGTTAAGGAGCACCTGGAGGGAGCTCGGAGTAGAGCCGCTGCTCCTTCACGTCAAAAGGGGTCAGCTGAGGTGGTCCAGGTATCTGATCAGAATGCCTCATTGGTGCCTTCAGTTGGAGGTGTTCTGGGCATGTCCCACCAGTAGGAGGCCCCGGGGCAGACCCAGAACACGTTGGGGGGATTACATATCTCATCTGGCCTGGGAACGCCTCGGGGTCCCCCAGGAGGAGCTGGAAGGAGTTGCTGGGGAGAGGGACATCTGGGGTGCTTTGCTTGGCCTGCTGCCCCTGTGACTAGGCCCCGAATAAGCGGATGAAAACGGATGGATGGACTTATGGTTAGGGTTTCTACGAGAACAATTTATTTTCCTGGAACACCTGTATTCATCCTCTGAGGGAGCCACTTTGTGTTAGTGCCTGTCTCTGTAAGCCCCCATCCACAAAAAACAAAGGTTGCTCATATTGGTCAGCTTTTCTGATTCTTCTGTATCTCAGCGTTTTTGCACCATAATTGCAGCCAGGGGAATCACTATTATGGAGAATGGCAGCAATTTCTACTGTGTTTTAAAAAAGCTTCTAAACACAACCGGACGTTTCAGCAGGAATCTGATACGAAATTGGGGAGAAGTTAACAACATCAGCAACCAAGTGTACATATTTCCCTGATGTTAGCATGTAGCTTTAAGTGTGTTAGCAGTGTACTTGCAGCTGGGGAATGACTGTAACAGAGAATAGTGGCACTTTCTGCCGTCAAATCTCACCGTAACTGATCCTTCTGCAGGTTCACCTACGGAAACCTTGTGACGACTTTTACTTCCTCTAGATTAGGGGTCAAACATACAGTATGGCCAAGGGGCCAGAACCGCAAAAAAATGCACATGGAACAATAGTGAGTAGTAAACAGTAGTAGTAAAAAACTGAGAAATATTGTTAAAAATTCACAGGCTGTTTGTGATCTGTTTTGTAAATGGATTAGCGTTTTTAAAATTTTTGACTTTTTTAAAAGGGAAACATTTGGAGGTGTTTATTATTTATAGGATATGCAATGGTTTTACTGATCTGGCCCACCTGCGATCAAATCGGACTGTATGTGGCCTGTGATATAAAATGAGTTTGACACCCCTGCTCTAGAAAGTCAAGTTTGACCATCTTCTTGACACTCCACCAGGACCTCTAAACACAAGCGGACATGTTTGAGCAGGAATATGATCCAAAATTGTGGAAAAATGTACAAAATTGGCAACCAAGATTTTACGTTTCCCTGATGTTAGCATGTAGCTTCATGTAGCCATGTAGGCTAGGTAATGTAAACACTTGCAGTAGCATGCAACAAGCAGACGACCATGTAAAGAAATCCGGCACACTATGACATCACACTGTAGCCAGGGTACAACTGTGGAATGGTATGGTGTGTTCAGAATGGTAGGAAGCCTGAGGTTTTTGCTTACAGGGATTAATTTCACATACATACTGTACTTACCTCATTATTTAAAACTTTAGCCACCTTTAATATAAACATGCTTTATTGTAACTCTATATATGAGATACAAAAGATGGGAAGCATAATAGGCCCCCTTTAACAGCAAGTGCAAAAAGATGTGTAAACTTGAGGACGTGAGATTTGATGAAGTGAAGGACTGTTTTTGTACTCGGAGAATGACTCACGGTCCAGTCAATCAAACACAAAAAGCTATATAATATGCAAAGAGTTTTCACACATAAACAAACACAGATGTGACAAGAGATTTAGCTGCACCTTTTGGTCTCATAAATTCACAGTTTAAGGACTCCAGTTTGGTAACAGCTGTAATTCCATCTGTTCCTGTTTTTTTTTTTTTGCAAAAGTTCTGTTTCCATCAAAAATCATTCTGCACACAGCTTTGGTCCCACAGCGACCAAACTTAAATGTTCTTGTCAAAGAAACCTGATTGTTTAGTCACTGCAGTCTTGACCTTATTTAAGGTGTAAACAGTGTCAGCCGACAGCACCGCTGACAGTGATGGATGGAGGCCTGGGCTTGGGTGAACACGCAGACCCAGAAACAACTGAACAGAGTTTGTTGCTGGTATTTACACTTGGAAGAAATAGAAATACAAAAAATATAGTACAAAAGAAACTGAGGCTGCTTTAACAAAACCTCTCCTTTCATTAAGGTTGAGAGTTTCAAATCATTTGTTGCTAGTCAACTACTACTGGAGACTTAAAGTAGATGCCAGTTAGATTCACCTGCAGTAAATATTACTGCCCAC
This sequence comes from Epinephelus moara, assembly GCF_006386435.1. Lineage (NCBI taxonomy): Eukaryota > Metazoa > Chordata > Actinopteri > Perciformes > Serranidae > Epinephelus > Epinephelus moara. Next base: position 35,490,097 of record NC_065510.1, on the reverse strand, counting down.
AATTCTTTCTTGAAAAAACAAAGGTCAAGAATATCATGACACTTTAATCTAGTTTCTCCTGCTAGTGCCAAAAAGCACCTCCTCATACCACTGAGATTTGATCGTACAGGGAGAAACACGTTTTACAGCCAGGTCAAAACAGAACACACAGTAAACAACTGCACCAGATGCACTGAAGCTTTCTAAAAAAAATGTGTGTAAACATATATATATTTCTAACTTTCCAAATCCCCCCAGGCCTACTGTGAATGATGAATGAACAAGTGTTGTGTGCAGAATACATATTTATAGCACCTGGCTGGTTTGTTACGGGCAAAACATCAACGCACATCCATGACTCAGCCTCAGGTTTGTCCTGCATTATGTGCACAAGTAAACATCATAACACCCAGAGTCATTTTCCGCAAGTTTAGATCAATTATCAAAAAGCTGAGTGAAATGTGGCCTGCACTCCACCATATGAATGAAAATCACTTTCATTTTTAAAGAGAATTAAATGAGCTTTTTTCCTTCCAAATGACACTAACATTCCTTTAACTTTGTTAGTGCTCTAAATTATACAATACACCTTGTTCCACAGTACACTTTGTAACTTATAACAGTAAAAAATAACCACAGGTGTGCTAATACTAGTGATGGCTCTGTTCCATTTAGGTGTGCATTGAACCAGCGTGCCTCACTGGCATTGGAATTGGATTGGCACACCTTGCTGGAATGCTGCCGTTATTGTTATTAGGTACACATCTGTTTGACATGTCATAACCTGACAAAATAAAGACAGAAATTAAGAAGCCATAGCAGCTCTGAGTCTACAGTTAATATCTAAACAAGCATCTAAACATACTGTATTACACTTGTTTAGGAGACTTATTTGATTCTACAGTTGTGTAAAATACACGTGTGCTGGCTGGGAGGAGGCACATCACCTAAACACAACCACACAAAATACTTAAAGCTGCATTTTAGGTTATAGCTCTCTATAGGTCAGAGCTGCTCCTGGGACTGACAGAGAGAGAGTTCAGAGAGTTAATTTTCTTCTGTCCGCCTGTCAGTCAGTAAGTCAGTCATGTGTCAGTGGCTGTGGATTGGAGGGCACTCATCTCTCCCTATCAGTAAGTAGAGACCCCCTGTCAGGGGAAATTAACTCAGCTGAAGGGGCTGTTGACACACACACACACACACACACACACACACACACACACACACACACTCATGTTAAATCTCATACAAACTCACTTTTTCTCCCACCTTTACGTTCTTTTAGTATTAACTCTCCCTTTTAGACAATATTGCAATGGCCTGTTCTCAATGTCACCTTCATAAACACGTGAGTTTCCTTCTTTCTGGTCACAACAAACTTGAAAAAAAAAATAGAGTAATAAGCACTGTTATTCACTGTGAAACAATGATTTTTTTTTTTAAATCACGATACATCAACAAATTTCAATAGTTAATCACGATTAATCAGTCTTTAGTCTTTTAACCCCGTTTAAAATTCCATTACTTTGCATTTCAAAACAGTTTTGAAGTCCATATTTACATGGTGAAGCAGTTCTTACCAGTGTCTCAATTTGGAATCAAATAAATGCAAAGAAATTCACTTGATCTTGACTTTTAGATTTCTTTCTTTCAAATCAGTGCTGCACTCCTACATCAGTGTGGACTTAAAACCATGACTTAGAGGTAGGAGACAACTTCAAAGTGCTTATTCTTACAGTGTTTTTGTTGTTATTTACTTTATCTTTTTTGAAAGGATAACATGCCCTGCGATAGTCTGGTGACCTGTCCAGGGTGTACCCCGCCTCTCGCCCAATGTCAGCTGGGATAGGCTCCAGCCCCCCCCGTGACCCTCAAGAGGATAAGCGGTTAGAAAATTGATGGATGGGGCGCCGGTGGCTTAGTGGTAGAGCAGGCGCCCCATGTACAAGGCTGTTGCCGCAGCGGCCCGGGTTCGACTCCAGCCTGTGGCCCTTTGCTGCATGTCACTCCCTCTCTCTCTTCCCCCTTCACGCTTGTCTGTCCTATACATTAAAGGCTAAAAAGCCCCAAAAAATATCTTTAAGAAAAGAAAAAGAAAATTGATGGATGGATGAAAGCATAACACTGTTCCACATTGAAAGAGAGCAGTAACTCTGATATAATTCTGATTACTGACTGACTTCCAATGATCCTGGGTTGATGTGACAGCATTTGCACTTTTCAGCAGTTCCAGTTTAATTACTGTCTCTGATTCACACAGGTCCTGTATGCATGAAACTATTGTTCCCTACGACGGTAAGACGTAAGACTGATTAGAACATGTAAACCTGAGGACATTCCCTTAATAGATAATATACTTGTGCGGTAGTGTGTCAGTGTTGCTCTGCAGTTACACCTCCAAAACACTAGTCAGCAGTGGTGTTTCTGTGAAGTGCTGTAAATTTGACTGATTCTAAATACACATTAAACATGGCTAACATTATTTACAAAATACTGTGGCATTTTACATTGTATAAATTAGCCTAGCAGCTAGTGGGAGTTTATCTCATATTATCACTGTAGCGACACCTACTTTTCCCATCATGCCTTGTGCTGGACTGATTAGTTTGTGGTTAACAATTAAGTTTGCTGTTTTATGTTCCAAAATGCAAATGTCACTTTTTGTTAGTGTTTATAATGTGTCTGTTTAAAACATGGTGGTTTATGCTGGTTATTGTCATTTTTGTGTAATTTACACCATTAGTGAGCTGGGCATTTTCCCATAGAAGTTTGTACATGGATTCTATTGCATCTAGGGCTGGGCGGTATGGCCTAAAATCAATATCACGGCATTATTTTGGGGGGATGCGGTGACTGTATGATATTGCGGTATGGTCTTCTCTCTTTTTTTTACACCTTAAATAAAACAATTTAAAAAGCCATACAAGTCTAGGATGGAAACTATTTATCGTCAGAAGTAAAGCGGTTGCTAATCCATCTATTATTGTGTATAAAACGTTATAGAGTACGTATAAACGTTAGAGGGAAGAGGGAGGGCCGGCGGCTCCCGGGCCCCCTTCTCCCGTGGGCCTGGGTTTGGGGCGGTCGGCCAGGCCACCTCCATCACGTAGCGAGGGAGGTGCGTGAGGCAGGCAGGCAGGCAGGCAGGCCGGTCGGCCGCCGTAACCGGAGTACTGCGGTATGACGGTAACCACAAAAGCAGTACCATGGCTCATGTTTACTGCGGTAAGTTACTGTCACTGCGAATACCGCCCAGCCCTAATTGCACCCCATGTATGAAGGAGACCAGAGTAGCGATCGGGAAAAAGGCCAGTTTGTTTGAGCACTCCAAAAACTCTGGTAACACTCCAGGGGGTAAAAGACTCCGTCCCAAACTCTGACTCTTCTAGCGTAACACACACACTCCATACACACATACTCGTTTACAGTACCTAGCGGGCACCCCCTCCCCTCTCTGCTCCACCAATCTCCAGCCCGCACACTGACTGACAGCGTAGCC